>NC_142875.1:11074772-11226287 GCF_051225735.1 Oryctolagus cuniculus | reverse complement strand
TTTCAAGATACATATAAAACTATTAGGGATAAGTCCTCTTCATTCTTATTCTTTTAGGATGTACAAAGAGAAGAAATTTTTCTGTTTATTTTTAAAACACTGTTTACAAAACAGTGACAGCACATGAGACAAATGTGGCATTAAAAAACGCTATACCATACTCACTGGTTTACGAACCTTAAATGTATTGATGAATAGAAATACTAGCATTTGTGAGGATATCATTTATGACCAATGATGACTGTGCAAGAAAAAAGGCCAGTTTTGTCTTAGTATCTTTTTAACATCATTTATATTAATAGACTCATTTAGAAAAAATCATTTCTGCAGAACTTGAACATTATCAAATCTAATAATTTATTTTGTAAAATGATGACAAAAAGTAAAGTGACACTTTGATGAATATGAAAAGAATGCATGTCATGGTCTCCCAAAAGTAGCATTAAGTTGAGTGTATTTCAGTGAAGATTAAGGTACTGTGTCAAACATTGTTTATAAATGGAGGACAAAAATAACAGAAGAAAATACCTTATTGAATCTAATGCATAGCTCTTACTATATACCTAAACAAAACACAACAGAATGACTCTCTGACAAATGGTTCTTGTAAGTAAAGAGAATATAGTAGTTAACTTACTCTTTCTTAAGAAATTGAAGGGGCCAGTGTTGTGTTGTACTGGGTCAAGCTACCTCCAGTGACACTGGCATCCCTTATGGGACACCAATTTGTGTCTGGGCTGCTCCAGATCCTGTCCAGTTCCCTGCTAATGGCCTGTGAAAAGCAGATGATTGCCCAAGTGTTTGAGACCCTGCCACCCACTTGGGAAACTTTTTTTATAGAAAACATTTATTTAATAAATATAAATTTCCAAAGTACAACTTCTGGATTATAGCGGTTCTTCACCCCCATAAGCACCCTCCCATCTGCAAACCATCCCATCTGCTACTCTATCTCCCATCCCATTCTTCATTAAGATTCATTTTTAATTATCTTTATATAGAGATCAATTCTTTACTAACTAAAGATTTCAACAGTTTGTACCCACACAGACACACAAAGTATAAAGTACTATTTGAAGACTAGTTTTACCATTAATTCTCATGGTACGACACATTAAGGACAAAGATTCTACAAGGGGAACAAGTGCACAGTGACTCCTGTTGTTGATTTAACAATTGACACTCTTACTTAGGATGTCAGTAATCGGGTGAGGCTCTTGTCATGAGCTGCCAAGGCTATGGAAGCCTCTTGAGTTCACTAACTCTGACCTTATTTAGACAAGGCCATAATCAAAGTGGAAGTTCTCTCCTCCCTTCAGAGAAAGGTACCTCCTTCTTTGACCCATTCTTTCCACTGGGACCTCACTCACAGAGATCTTTGATTTAGGTCATTTTTTGCCACAGTGTCTTGGCATTCCATACCTGAAATACGCTAATGGGTTTTTCAGCCAGATCCGAATGCCTTAAGTGCTGATTCTGAGGCCAGAGTGCTCTTAAGGGCATTTGCCATTCTATGAGTCCACTGTGTATCCCGTTTCCCATGTTGGATCGTTCTCTTTTTAATTCTATCAGTTAGTATTAGCAGACACTGGTCTTATTTACGTGGTCCCTTTGACACTTAATCCTATCTTTATCATCAGTTATGAACTTACACTGATCACTTTAAGTAGTAAGATGGCTTTGGTACCTGCCAACTTAATGGGATTTAGAGTCCCATAGCAAGTTTTAGCTTTACCCTTAGGGGTAAGTCCGAGAGAGCATGTGTCGAACTATATATCTCCTCCCTCTCTTATTACCACTCTTATTTTTAACAGGGATCAATTTTCAGTTGGATTTTAACACCTAAGAGTAATTCTATGTTAAAGAGTTCAACCAATGGTATTAAGTAGAAGAAAATACTAAAAAGAATAAAAAAGTAAGCTGTTCCTCGACACTCAGGACAAGGGCTGTTCAAGTTGCTGCTTCTCATAGTGTCAGTTTCACTTCTGCAGGTTTCCTTTTAGGTGCTCAGTTGGTTGTCACATATCAGGGAGAACGTATGATATTTGTCTCTTTGGGACTGGCTTATTTCACTCAGCATGGTGTTTTCCAGATTCCTTCATTTTGTTGCAAATGACAAGATTTCAATTTTTTTACCATTATGTAGTATTCCACAGAGTACATATCTCATAATTTCTTTATCCAGTCTTCTGTTGATGGGCATTTAGGTTGATTCCACGTCTTAGCTATTGTGAATTGAGCTCCAATAAACATTGAGGTGCAGACAGCTCTTTTATTTGCCAATTTAATTTCCCTTGGGTAAATTCCAAGGAGTGAGATGGCTGGGTCTTGTGGTAGGGCTATATTCAGATTTCTGAGGAATCTCCAAACTGTCTTCCATAGTGGTTTCACCAGTTTGCATTCCCACCAACAGTGGATGAGTGTGCCTTTCTCCCTAGATTCTCACCAGCATCTGTTGTTGGTAGAATGTAAGCCATTCTAACTGGGGTGAGGTGAAACCTCATTGCGATTTTGATTTGCATTTCCCACTTGGGAGATTTAAATGAAGCTCCTGGCTTCTGCCTTTGGCCTGGCCCAGCCTTGGCTTTTGCAGCCACCTGGGGAGTGAAGAGCAGATGGAGTATTTCTGTGACTCCCTCTCTCTCTGTAAGTCTTTCAAATAAATAAATAATTGAAGATAACAAATAAATAATTGAAGATATTTTTTATATTGTACATTATAGTGTATCTGTGATTTCACCCTAATCTTTCTCTTTAATGTGATTAACTCATTTCTCTGAGAAGTTCCAAGATTTATTAGATAAACTGAGTATTGAGGTAAATATAGGAGTTCCTTGGTGTCCTTAGGGATTTGGTTCCAGGAATGCCCGGAGATGTCAAAATCTATAGATCCTCAAATTCCTCTTGTAAGATGATAATATACATGCAATCTATACACATCTCCTGTATATTTCACATCATCTCTAAGATTTTATGTAATACTCTCTCTAATGCAAATGTTATGTAAAAAGTTGTTGTACTATACTGTTTGGGAAGTAATGAGAGAAAAAATGTTGTCTGTTTTCAATACAGATGCAATTTTTTCTCCAAATATTTTGAGAATTTTTAGTCTGGATTTGGAACCTGTGGAAACAGATGGGAGATTATACTTAAAGACAAAAAGGGGCACCAAACATGAATTGACATAAATATCATTGTAAGATGATATATGGTTAAGAAATGGATGTAGAATTGGAAGTAACATTTTAAATTAATGGGAAAGAAATAAATCACTCACTAATGTTGTCTTTTTGGGGGGGGGGCAGGCAGAGTTATACAGTGAGAGAAAAAGAGAGAAAGGTCTTCCTTCCATTGGTTCACTCCCCAAATGGCTGCTATGGCCGGCGCACTGCGCCGATCCAAAGCCAGGAACCAGGTGCTTCCTCCTGGTCTCCCTGTGTGGGTGCAGGGCCCAAGCACTTGGGCCATCCTCCACAGCCCTCCCGGGCCACAGTAGAGAGCTGGACTGGAAGAGGAGCAACCGGGACTAGAACCCGGAGTGCTGGTGCCGCAGGCGGAGTATTAGCCTAGTGAGCCGCGACGCCAGCCACTAATGTTGTCTTAAAATCTGTTTAGCCATGTGAAAAAATGTGGACGCTTACCTTACTTCCTACTCCCCAAAATTGCAGATTTATGCATAAAATCTAAATTTCAGAAAAGTATATGAGAATTTGATATGATTTAGGAATATGAGAAACTTTGTCACTAATTTGGAATTCATTAAAGAAATAAATAATTTTTATCCATAAAAGTAAGCTTTTTCCATGGAAAATGCCATTTGTAATATCAAATAAAACAAAAGCCAAGAAAATTAAATAGAGTAGAAGACAAAAGACCAAATCTGTTAACATGTAAGATATACTCATCATAAAAATTATGAAAATGTTCAACTCAGTAGAAAAATAGGCAAAATATATAATCCTAAGAAAATGATTTATAAACCAGCAAAAAGATGTTGAGTTTCATTTCTAGTTGACATATGCCAATGAAAGTATTCAGTATGACTTTTTTTAACCTAGAAACCTTTTATTTAAGGTATACATACTTCATATATTTCATATATACAAATTGAGGAATACAGTGATTCTTCCCACCCTACCCTCTCTCCTGCTTGCACTTCCACCCTTCCTTCTCTTCCTATTACCATTTATTTCTTTTACAAAGATTTCTTTTCTTTTTTTTGAAAATTTAATTATTTGAAAGGCAAAATTACAGAGAGACAGAGGCAGAGAGAGAAGTCTTCCATCCACTGGTTCACTCCCCAAATGGCAGCGACAGCTGGAGCTGCATCAGTCTGAAGCCAGGAGCATCTTCTGGGTCTCCCATGCAGGTTCAGGGGCCCAAGGGCTTGGGCCATCTTCCACTGCTTTCTCAGGCCGTAGCTGGATTGGAAGTGGAGCAGCTGGTGCCTGTATGGATGCCAGCGCTGCAGGTGACAGCTTTACCTGCTATACCACAGTGCTGGCCCCCAGATCTATTTTCAGTTAACTTTACATCCATAAGATGAACCCTACAGTAAGTAAAGTGTTCAACAAATAGTATGAAGAACAGATTTGTAATACTCAAATTAATGCAGGTTATTTGATAATATACTCAGTGTTGGCAGGCGTATCCTTACACACTGTTGAAGGGAGGCTTTTAATATAGTTTTAGAAATAAATCTGTTTATAAAAATTATGATGCTATGCATATCCTTTCATCCATAAATCCCACTTGTAATAATTGATACAACAGATCTATTCACACCTCTGCACAATGATTCATGTGTGAGGAAGAATATTATTATTTTTAGTGATAAATGCTCAAAAAGTAGTTCAGTACATATCAGTAAAAGACTGCTACATTATTGTGGCTAGATCCAGGGGAACATTTAAATACCTATTAGAGTGAAGTAGATCTCTATGGGCTAAGACATTGACTTGAGTGGGTACTGGGAAAAAGTTCTCCATGAGTCTCTGGGGTGCCAGGCTTTTGTCAAAAGAGGGACTGATGACTTTTGTTCCTTATTATATTTTCCTGAATGTTTGTGCAGAGAACAGACTTGGAAAATGGAAATGGTGTCTTTCTATGGAGCAAAGAGAGGTTTGTTTATAGCTTAATATATTAAGGTTTCTTTCTGGGGCAGAGTTCAGACATGCACACCACCCACTCTGAGCTCAGGGTCCCTTGTCTGAAGAGTTCCTGTCCTGAAACACAACTGAGGCCGTGTTGGCATCACTCAGCCCTCAGTGTGCTGCCCTTTGCAAAAAGGAGCTCCAATCACCTCACCTTCATGTTCCAGTTACTGCCCCCGTTGTGGGTAATAAAGCCCTTTGGCTCTGTCCCAAGAGTTTCATGTCTTCTACCAGAATCCAAGAATCTGTGGCAGGCAAGTTCATTAATTTTACAGTAGCGTAACTCTAAAATACAATCCTGGCCCTCTTCAAGGTTCTTTTTTAAAGATTTATTTATGTATTTGAAAGGAAGAGTTACAGGGTATGGGGGTGGAGGGGAGGGAGGGAATGAATGAATGAAGATCTTCCATCCACTGGTTCACTCCCCAAATGGCCGCAATGACTGGGGCTGTTGGGCTGAAATCAGGAGCCTGGAACTCCATCCAGATCTTGTATGTTGGTGACGGGGGCTCAAGGACGTGGGCCATCTGCTGCTGCTTGCCCAGTCACAATTAATAAGGAATTGGATCAGAAGTGGAGCAGTCAGAACTTGAACTACCATTCGTATGGGATGCTGGTGTTTCAGGCAGTGGCTTAACCCACTGTGCCACTACAGCGGCCCCTTCTTCAAGATCCTCGACAAAAGTTCTCCAAGACATATTTTAGTAGGAAAAATGGAGATTCTGAAGAGTGTGCATAGTGTATTGCTAAATTTAAGAAAACTGAAAAATTTGTGCACACAGCAGCTTAAACTTTACATTATTTATCCTGAAATTTGGATATTTGAATATGCAAAAGAAATATTCCTTTCAATTCTTTACTATTTTCCTTAGCATTCTTCATGGTATTTCTATTTTCCAACTGCTTACTGAATGCCAGGAAAAAAATAAAACAAAACTTAACTTAGTTCATGCCTGCCTGAAAAATCTAGTGTGATTCAGTAACATAGGGAGTATCTTTAGCTTCATTAACTCTTTTCAGAAGAAATGCTTGTCTGTCTGATTCCTGTTTTTTGCTTCCTCCGCTGTAAATGCATTGGAAGGGGGGAGGGGTCCATGGATTTTGCTGATGTGGTGCCTGAGGCCTGTAGGAGGCAAAGGAGAGCTGGGGGAGGGCCACAGAAAGAGGAGAGGATGCGATGTGATAAAGAAAGCGCTGGCCACCAGCGGCTGCCACAGTCACTTGGAATGCCATCATCCTATCTTGCAGTTCCTGGGTTCAAGTCCCACCTGTGCTTCTGAGTCCAGCTTCTTGCTAATGTCCATCATGGTCACAATAGTGATAGCTCACAGAGCCAGATCCCTGCTACACCTGTGGGAAGGCTGCATTGAATTTCCAGCTCCTGGCTTCAGTTGGCCTAGGCATCAGGGCAATGATAAAGTGGATGGGGCCGGCGTCGCAGCTCACTAGGCTAATCCTCCGCCTTGCAGTGCCGGCACACCGGGTTCTAGTCCCGGTCGGGGCACCGGATTCTGTCCCGGTTGCCCCTCTTCCAGGCCAGCTCTCTGCTGTGGCCCGGGAGTGCAGTGGAGGATGGCCCAAGTGCTTGGGCCCTGCACCCCATGGGAGACCAGGAGAAGCACCTGGCTCCTGCCTTTGGATCAGCGCGGTGCGCTGGCTGCGGCGGCCATTGGAGGGTGAACCAATGGCAAAAGGAAGACCTTTCTGTCTCTCTCTCCCTGTCCACTCTGTCTGTAAAAAAAGTGGATGGGATATTTCTCTCTGCCCTTCAATGAAATAGAATAATAAAAAAATAGGCAACCAATAAGGTAAGGTCCTAAATGCCCATGGAATTAAGCAATGAAAAACATGTGAGTCAACTTATTTAAAAAAATGTCAATAGGATGGTGGGATTGCATCTGACTGCAAATAAAAGGTGGAGTCTGGGAGTGAAAACTAGAGTCTTTGGAAGTTTGAGAAAAGGACTGAATTGGGATAGAGTCTAGGAGTAGACAAATGAAGAGATACTGATTATATGTTGTAAAAAACAGGAGACACTTGCTGAATGTTATAGACAAGGGGCAGGTGCTAATAAGGAGGCTGAGCTTGAAATGAATGAGAGAGGGGACTTAGGGTCTCCATTGAGCCTGACAGCAAGGAAGTCAAGGATCCTTGAAAGAAGAGACCTCAGCGTGGCCTCTGGGGCTGCAGAGGAGGGGCAGAGCTGAGGGGGGTGAGGCTAGCGGGATGGCGGGAAGGGCATTTCTTGCTGCTGAGCTGGGAGGCGCCTGAGCCCAGTGAGGGCCCTGAGAGACTGCTTACAAATTCACAGGAATCATTTGACGACAGTCACCAAGAACTGCCGCCTCTGTGAGTGAGGATGGTGGTACTTGTTTTCTATGTCCATGCTGTTTTGAGGATTAAAGTGACTTTAGCTCAAATTATTTGCATTTGGGAAGCAACGGTGTGTGAGGCAGCATGAGAGTGCATGAGCGAGCATCTGCTGGTTCACTCCCTGCGTGCCTGCAGCAGCCCCCAGATCAGGAACCCAATGCAGGTCTCCCATGTGGGTGGCAGGAGCACAATCACTTGGGTCATCGCTGCTGCCTCCAGAGATCTACATTAGCAGGAAGCTGTCGTCAGGGGCTGGGAACTGAGCATGCACACTTTGACAGGGGTTGTGGCTGTCTTAATTGTTACATCAAATATTGGCCCCTGCTACTCAGTATTTAGCATGTGTTTATGCTACTTCATGCATCATAAACTATTTTCCAATGTAAATAGCAGTATGCTAATGCAGAGGGGAAGATGACATTTTCTAGAATTATTACAAATGGGGCAATTTTTAAGAAAAAGATTTATTTATGTTTTGATAGGCAGAGTGGACAGTGAGAGAGAGAGACAGAGAGAAAGGTCTTCCTTTGCCATTGGTTCACCCCTGCAATGGCTGCTGCGGCTGGTGCACTACGGCCAGTGCACTGCGCTGATCCGAAGGCAGGAGCCAGGTGCCTCTCCTGGTCTCCCATGCAGGTGCAGGGCCCAAGGACCTGGGCCATCCTCCACTGCACTCCTGGGCCACAGCAGAGAGCTAGACTGGAAGAGGAGCAACCAGGACAGAATCCGGCACCCCGACCAGGACTAGAACCGGGTGTGCCGGCACCACAGGCGGAGGATTAGCCTAGTGAGCTGTGGCACTGGCCAGAAAAAAAGATTTATTAACTGTATTTGAAAGACAATGACAGAGAGGAGAGAGAGAGGAGAGAGAGAGCTCTTCCATCCATTGGCTTATTCCCCATATGCTTGCAATAGCCATTGCTGGGTCAAGTCCAAGCCAGGTTCTAGGAACTCCATCTGGACCTCCCTCCATCTTCGGTGGCAGGAAGCCCACCACTTGATCTGTCAATACACTCTCCCCACAGCAGGCATTAGCAGGGACTTGGATCCAAAGTGCAGAGTAGCCAGCCCTCAACCCAGAGCTCCAGTATGGGGTGCAGGTGTCCCCAGCAATGACTCAATCCTTTATGCCACAATGCCTGCCCCTTAAAGGTGGGATGATTGTTAATTGTGAAGGTAGGTGAAGGTTGTCTATCATGAACTGGATAACTATAGACTTTCACAATGGGGAATGACCTAGCTCAGGCGTCACAGAGAGGACATCTTGGAAGGGACTTGACAAGTTTGGAAATGATCGTATTTTTACAAGAAATTATCCTTTGTTCTTGGAGTGGTTGCTTGCACATTGTCTTGACTATTTTGCATTCCTCAAGTGCCTTAGCTTTAAATAGTTTCAAAACAGCTGAGCGTACAGGCTCCTACAGCAACCTTTCCTTTCCTTGTAGATCCCCTGAATGCGCACCTACATGGGGTATGCCTCTGCTTCACCGGTACATGTGACTTCTGGATGAGCTCTACTGGTTGAATGAGCTGTGTCCAGTTTTCAGTCCTCAGGAAATGAGGTAGGGTTAGCAGAGCAGAATAATAGAGTATTCAATCTTAAAGAAAAACTCTTTCCCTGTGGTTCCACTGCCAATTTAATTTTTCTGTCTACTGATCTAGGATTTTATTTTTCTTAGAACCAAAAGCAACAAGTTAGTTTTAATATTTTTCACCTTGTCTATGGATTGCTTTTAAAATTTTGTGAAATACTCCGTGAGTGATTAAAAAATTTTCAAGAGTGAATAGTAATGAGCTCAATTTAGTCTCCATGCCAACTGCAGAGATATATTTTTTCTGATGGCTGATTTTTACATTGCAGCAAAAGTTATGGCTTAAAGTACTTCAACAGGCTTGTAATGAAATGACTTCAGTTTTTAAAAGTCAAATCAACCAAGCTGCCAATGACTTTTATTAACTACCCACTTTATAACAGTGGTCCCCTAGGGAGTTATAGTTAATAGAAAAACCATTGCAATGAGAGGATTTACAAAGAAGTTAATCTAAAATATAAATGTTTGTTAATTTTTAAACTAAGTGAGAAGAAAAAATAAATTGTTGCCATCTGTTCTTTTAATCTGGTGAGGAGAAAATAACATCGCAGAGGATTGATTGATCATGATGTTTATAGATCATAAAGTGATTATAGATCATCTTCAATTGAGTGATTACACAGATGTATTTAAGATAGAACAAGAATATTCTATTTGAAGTCTATTTCTTTTTGAAAATATTTAAATTTTTTATATTAAATATTACATTTATTTGAAAAGCAGAGTTAGAGGAGGAGAGACAGAGAGATCTTCTATCAACTGGTTCACTCCTCAAATGGCTGCAACAGAGATAGGCCAAGTTAAAGCCAGGAGCTTTTCTGGGTCTCCTATCATGGATGCAGTACACCAAGCACTAGGGCCATCTACTGATTTGCCAGGCCATAGCAGGGAGCTAGATCAGAAGAGGAGCATCCAGGACATGAACCAGTATCCATATGGGATGTTGGTATCACAGGTGGAGGCTTAGCCCACTGCCACAGTGCTGGCCCTAAAGTTTCTTAAGCATGATTTGTAGGTACTCTTTGGGGGAAGCTTTACAATCAACTCATGACAAGAGCCTCGGGTGACTACTGACATCATAAATAAGAGGGTTAATTGTTAAATCAACAATGAGAGTCACTGTGCACCTGCTCCCCATGTAGGATCTCTGTCCTTAATGTGTTGTACTTTGTGAATTAATGGTAAAACTACTACTCAAACAGTACTCTATACTTTGTGTATCTGTGTGGGTGCAAACTGTTGAAATCTTTACGTAGTATATACTAAGTTGATTTTCTGTATATAAAGATAATTGAAAATGAATCTTGATGAAGAATGGGATGGGAGAGGGAGTGGGAGATGGGATGGTGGTGGGTGGGAGGGAGGTTATGGTGGAAAAAGCTGCTATAATCCAAAAGTTGTACTTTGGAAATTTGTATTTATTAAATAGAAGTTGAAAAAAAAGGGAAATGGTTGTACTTTTTAGAAAGCAAGCTCTGGGAAGGGGAGGAATTATAAGAGTGATTAGAAAGATAAGCTGTGAAGACTCATTTGACTTCTCTGATTGCCCAAACCAGGGGTTTAATGATATGGGGATTTATACAGGATCACTATGGAACTTTCCTCAGGGGTTTTTGTCTTCCAATATAACCTTTAGGATGGCCTTGAGTATAGTAGACCCAAAATTCAGTTATATTGTATTCTCCCCCACCCCAGGACACAGCTGAACTTCAGCCATTGTTTGTGGAGTTGTCTCTTCAGTGCATGGATGAAAATGTGTTGTCCGTGTGTGGCAATTACTCCTGAAACTGTAACCTCACACATTTAAACTGTTAGACCTACATTTTTCTGTAATTCCTGAAAATGGTACCGTGAGCTGCTGGCTCAGTTCGTGGGTGACTTAAACCACAAAAGTATTTGGTCTCTCAGTTCTTTGGACCACAACCCCAAGGTCTAGGCCTTGGCAGATAGATCGTCTCAGGGTTATGAATGAGAATCTGTTCTTTGCCCTTTTCCCTGTTTCTTTTTTCTGGTTTGCAAGCAATCTTGGTGCTCCTGGCTTTCGGACACAGCACCCAAATCCCCGCCCTCATCACATGGCATGCTCTATGAGCACATGTCTCTGTCGAGATTCCCCCCTTTTGTGAGGACACCCGCTGTATTTAAGGTCCACCCATTCCAGTCTGAGCTCATTCTAGCTAATTACACCGGCAGCAACCCCAATTCCAGATAAAGTCACATTCTGCAGGTTAAACTCTGAACATGGGAATTTGGGGTGGGGTGGTATCATTTAATCCACTATAGCTCTCCATTAACATTCGGGGTCCAGTAAGTCAGTATGGGGTTTTCCTTAAAGACAGTAGGGGTGACGGAGGCAGAGGGTGCTTGGGAGTGCACAGCTCACATCTCACAGGGCTTTGCTGCTCTGCCTGTCCCTGCTTCTGTCTCCTGGCCAGAGTTGCTGCCTCAGGCTACTTCTATGTTTTCCATTTGGTCAGTGGTTGGTAGTTCTTGTGGGCCCATCTGCTCTTTAACCACAGGTATTCTTAAGACAGCAGCCTTTTGTTGAAAAGAAAAAAAAGGATGACTTTCCAGAGCCACGCTTGGTCTGCAGGATGCTGCTGGGTGGCTGGTGTCATGTCCCTGTGGCTTTAACAGCCAGTTCTATTCTGCTGCATCTGTTGCGGGCTGGTTGAGAGACAGTTTGCAGATCCTCTCTAGGGATGCGTAGGTTGGATCTCCAGTCCTATCTTTTTGTTTGTACACTCCAGCCCCAGTTAGGTGGACGGGGACAGGGCCCTCTGCTGAACTACACTGTTCCTAGCTCTTCAGTGTACCTCCTGCTTGCTCCACACATTCTCCTGAATAGCGGTGTTCTCCTTATTGAAATATTACACTTGATCTTAGCCAAAAGGCCAAGAAGCCATTATCGTTGAAATATTTGTGTAGTGTCTTCTATCTGGCTTTTCATAGACCCTCTGGTTGCGGGGGCTAATATTTCTGTGTCTCTTCCGTGCAGTGTCTTATGAATATGAATCAGAATACTATAGAGCTGACATCTTACTGTCATTGGAGTCCCAAAACAACATCACTATTAACTATGTTTTATTTTATAATTTTAAGTGAAATATTATGTAAATATACAGTAAAAACAGTAACAGGAATTAATACTGTGTATCTATCACCTAGATTAAATAGTGTTTCTTACAGTTTTGCAAATAAATCCTTAAGCCAATTGTCTCAAACACTTGATTATACGTCAAAAAATTGAATTTACCTATATAGGTACATATTCGTTTGTAACTTATATAGAAGTATTTCATATCAATATGTATTGCCATAACATCCCTTATTGCAGTGTGTGACTTGAATGCCCAGCTCCAGTCCCTGACTCCAGCTTCCTGTTGGTGAAGACTCTGGGAGACAGTAGTTGATTTATGAAATGAATTTGTTCTTATCACCCATTGGGAGTCCTGGATTGAGTTCCCATCTTCCATCTTTGGTCCTGGCCTCCTCCCAGCCAATGTGGGCATCTGGGAAGTGAACCAGCCAATGGGAACTCTGTTTGTCTCTCTGTATCTGTCTCTATGCCTCTCATACACAACAAAATAAAGATGAATTCACCCTGGGGTAGGATAGGCCTTTAATCCAACATGTCCTCATCACAAGGGGAGAAGAGACAGAGCCACAGACACAGGAGGGGAGAAGGCCACGTTATGACTGGGCAGGGTTTAGACTGACATGGCCAGGGATTGCTGGCTGCCCCCAGAAGCTCAAAGAAGGGTACCACTCAGAGTCTCAAGGGACCATGGTCCTGCTGATACCTTGGTTTTGGAATTCTTGCCTTCCAGAAATATAAGGCAATTGATTTCTATTGTCCAGAGTTAGCCAGCTGGTGGTACTTTGTTTTGTGAACCCTTAGGAAACCAATGTGAGGGCTTATACATGTGCCCGGAGTTACTCTGCCAGAAGCTAAGGGAGCATCCCTGGAATGCATGCAGCAGTCTGTCACTGGAGCTCAGGCTCAGCACCTCCCATTGGAGACAGAATGGTACCGGGTTTGTTTCCAGTACCTTATTGAGTGAGGGGATATTGGTTCATTCAAATAGAACTTAGGGTGCGGTAAACAACAGCACCCGATGCAGAATATTATCCACGTGTATCTAAGATGCACACACAAAATGCTCCATATAATATTTTTGACATTTCATTTTTCACCCAGTGCTTTCACTTTTGGTATTTATATAGAAGACAAAGTGTATAGTCTTGCCAAGTCTCATGTGCATATGGTATATGCCTATATGGATGCATTTATGGGGACATACATCTGTCCCCTTCCCTGGGTGCCTTGACGTGTGTTTATCTACAGTGGGGAGGGAGGTGAGTGTGGCAGTGAAGCTGCATCTTCTCTTCAGGATAGCTGAGGGGGTTTCCTCTTTGGCAGGTCTCCTCTTGTGGTGACAACATTCTGAGGTTCCAGGATTCTAGCATAAGTTCACTTTCATAGGCTGAGAAATCATATGGGCAAATGCTAAGTTTCCAAGCCTTTGTCTGGCTTCTATCATTTGGAAGATTTGGATACTAATAGACTGTCTTGAAGAAAGCACCTCAACAGAAGACAAGGCAAAGAGGAAATTAATGACATGAGAATAGTTTTTCTTGTCAGAGACGGTGAAGGGATGGATCTCCATCAAGATTTCAGATAAATACAATCTTGGACCTAGAAGCTACAGGGGGGCAAAGAGAATTGAGAGCTTACATCATCTAATGCAGTATTCTTTTTTTTTTTTTTTTTAAGATTTTAATTACTTACTTGAGAGCTAGAGTTATAGACAGTGAAGGGGAGAGAGAGAAAGAAAGGTCTTCCATCCACTGGTTCACTCCTCAAGTGGCCACAATGCCAGAACTGAGCCAACCCGAAGCCAGGAGCTAGGAGCTACTTCTTGGTCTCCCATATGGGTGCAAGAGCCCAAGGACTTGGGTCATCTTCCACTGCTTTCCCAGGCTATAACAGAGAGCTGGATTGGAAGAGGAGCAGCCAGGACTAAAACCAGCACTCATATGGGATGCTGGCTCTGCAGGTGGAGGATTAACCTAATGCACCACTGTGGTGGCCCATACTTCTTTTTCTTTTTCTTGATCTCTCTCTCTCTCTCTCTCCCTCTCCCTCTCCCTCCCTCTCTCTCTCTCTCTCTCTCTCTCTCTCGCATCAATTCCCAGGTAGAGAAGAGGTATCAGCTTCTTCGGATTTATAGGGCTTATACAGAGCAGGGGAGGATAATTCTGATTCCCCTGTAAGGTGACATTCTGCATAAGGAAATAAAGAGCTCATATACGTTTAAAATTTTCATATTAAAAAAACAACAGAAGGAATTAAAGATTAACCTGCTAAAGCTCACAGTTATTTATAGCATAATCCACTAATACCTATAGGTTTCCTGAATGCCCAAACTAGAGTTGAGTATTTGTGATTTTTGTATAACTTGTGTACGAATTTGATTCATCATTTCATGTTCTTGGGTTAATGAAGTTTACTTCTTATGTTCAGCCAAAACGCTATCTCTTGCATGACTAAAACTTTTGTTTCCTCTTACAGTATCAGATTACCAGAATTCTAATTTTAATGTCCTCCAATGTTAGGGATAATAGTCCAAGCCAACCTTACCAGTGGGTATATCACAAGGATTGACAGCACTTTAATGGATGCTTTGAAGACCAGAAAGAATTAACTATTTTATCATAGTTTTTAGTAACAAGCAGGATTTGATAACCGCTGATGTCTACCACATCACCATTTTAATAGACCAAGTCCCTGATTTGAAGAAACTACTTTGCTTTGTTGTAAGAAAAAGAAAATAATTGAAGCTGTATTACTGTATGAGTGGAATTTGGAGACCTACAAGTACTTAATTTTGCAGTTCAGCCTATGAGGTCAAGAGAAATTAAGTGCCAGAGTTTCTAAATCATTTTACCTCCAAGTGTAGCATTATTCAATTTTAAATAGTAAGATGTAATAATTTCACTGTTGGAGTTCTTTCATCAAAGTAATCAAATTCTTGATGTGTGGGATCCTAAAGGAAACGACAGAAATAGGACCTGCTGTCTCTAATCCATAGCTCTCCTGTGCATAGCTCTCATGGGCACCTCTCCTCTAGTGCACAAGGGCACTATGAACTCATGGCATCTCAGAACTGAACAGATAATGTTGGTTGTTACAATAAAAACAGGACTTTAAGGTCACAAGCTAAATGACCTTGAGCAAGCTACTTCAATTCTGGTCTTTAGTCCTCCTATTCAGTGCTTATTATGAAAATTTAGCAGCCTGGCCTGCTTGAAGTACTTAGCACAGTCAATTATTATTAGTTTCCCTGTCTTCTTTTTTTCTTAGATTTTTGTGATCAAGATCACATGGCTTAAATACACGTGTCCAGGAAGGACTAGAATCTAGATCTTTTTAATTTGTGGGCAGTAGATCCTTCTACATGGAATGCCTCCATGTGTGCATTGAAATGTTCTCAGGAATGCAAAGCAGAGGTGTTTAAGAGGCTATCCTTTGGTAGTTTGAGAAACAAGTCATGGACTAGTGCCTGTGTCTTGAAAATAGTCGTTTCTATCTAAACCATGAAATAATTATACTATTAGATAAGGGATCTTTTCATCATCTCTTCTTGTGATTCTAGATGTGGCATAATTAATTCTTCTGTTTCAGAAAAGGCTGGGAAATCTCCTAGCTCAAAAACACTAAGAGGAAAATTATCTGTGTTTTATTAAGTGAACACGTTTGATCCTCTGAAAAACAGGTCGCAGTGCCAGTCTTAGGAATTTCCATGTTAATGAAAGCAAATGGTTTGTATCTGGCAAACCTAAGCAAATATGCCCATTAAAATATCTGTTTCAAGTTTACCATGTGGCTCCAGTAGTGGTACATCTAGTTTAATACTTGGAGATACTCGTTTTACACCTCCATTGTCCTCTTGATGATTTTATTGTTGTCAGTAGTAGCCATGGGCAGTTTAATAATCAGGATTTTCTTGATTTCTTTAGTTTTAAAACAAGTAACAATGTCAATAGAAAAGTTTAATTTTTAAAAATTCTTAGTAAAATCCAGTAAAATAATTCATGCATGTACAAAAATTTGCACTTATTTCCCAAATTCCATGTTATATTCCTATGTGTGCCCCAAATTTGAAACAAACATTCCAAAAGGTTCATAGTGACGGAACAGTTGAAGTGATGGAAGTTATCCTTTCTCGTGCTGGCGATCTCTAGTCTGCCACTGTTGGTTTCCTACATACTCCTTAAGTGCAGGGTTAGGTAGCATCATAGCTTCTTGGGACGTAAGCGCTGTTTTCTTGTCGAAAATGTTCCCACCCTTTACGTTGTAATTTGTCTTACTTTTCTTCAAACTCCCATGTGTTCTTGAATGTGAGATGTGGAGCCACAGTAAAAGTAACTGGCCTCAAATCTGAGAGAACTCAGGCAGATGAAGGGAGAAATGAGCAGTGAGCATTGGTTGCTCGTGGGGCAACTGCCCAGGGAACTTTGGGGAAGAAAACAACAAAAAAATTAAAGCCCAACGTGGATGCAATACAGAGTGTAGATGTGTGCATGCATGTACACACATACACACACGCACGCACACACACCAGCAGCAGATTGATCTATCGCATTCTGCTTGCTGAACAAAGTCTTACTGGGAGTCTCTGCAAAGAAAAAAAGATGTCTTCTATGCAGAGATAATAATTACGGGAGACTTCCTGTGAGAAACCATGCAAACAAGAGGAAGATGGAAGGACATCTTCAAAGGGCTAAAAAAAAAAAAAAGAAAAAAAGAAAAAAATGGCAACATGTATTTTATATCAAGCAAAAGTATATTTAAAAATAAATAAGCCTTTGTAATTGGAGTATTCATTGTAGCATCCTTACTTTAGAGAAATGTAAAGCATGTTCTTTAGACAGAAATAATGATACTAGATAAAAATCTGAACCTACATAAAAACACGAAGAGTGGTGGAAATGGATTAAATTGAAGTATAATTATAATAGTATTTATTTTTAGTTCTAATAAACATTGGGGTGTCCAAAACAAATAAATAGCAATGTATTGTATGTTTATAGCCAATATGTTTATGTTTATGCAAATATAAAACAATACAAAGGATGGAATGGAAGATTTGGGAATTGAGTGGCCTAAGTTCTAAGCATTACATGTGAGCTAAAATAATTTTTTAAAGATTTATTTATTTGACAGAGTGACCAAAGGAGAAAGAGATCTCTATCTGCTGGTTCAACTCCCTAGCTGGCCACAATGGCCACGGCTTGGCAGTGCTGAAATCTGGAACCAGGAGCTTCCTCTGAGTCTCCCATGAGGTGCAGCAGCCCAAGCACTTGGGCCGTCTTCCGCTGCTTTTCCCAGGCCATTAGCGGGGAGCTGGATTGGAAGTTGAGCAGCCAGGACAAGAAGCAGCACCCGTATGTGATGCCAGCATTGTAGATGGTGGCTTAACATACTGTGCTACAACATCAGCTCTAGCTACTATTTTTTGAAGGTAGACACTGGTTAAGAAATATAATCAGGACAAACACTAGAAGTTCAAATACATAAAAATTAATAGAAAAAGAAAATAGAAATAATTAGATAAGGGATCTTTTCACAATTTTTTTATAATTCTAGATGTACCATAATTCCTTTTTTTTTTTCATTATGGAAGGCTGGGAATGCACCAATTTCTTTAGATATAAGCCACCAAATGCAATAAAAAAAGACATAGAAAATCTGAATAGCCCAATATTGATTAAAGCAATTGAACTTACATATTTTAAAACAGAATATTTTAATTTCAGATGATTTCTCTAGAAATTCTTTTAAACTTTTAATGACAATATTATACTGATTCTGCACAATCTTCTAATAATTAGAAGATTTGGGAACATACTCCAAATAATTGCATTTTCCTCAAGTCTATTGCATAAAATACCAATATGACTCAGGAACATAGACACAAAATTCTCAACAAAATATTTACAAATCCAATATATAAGAAAATAGAAGTATATTAAATACTTAGCCAAGTAACATGTATCTCAAAATTCAAGAATTTTATAACATTTAAAAAAATGTATTTCAACATAGTTGCAGATGACATCTCTTAATTTAGTGTATAGTTTTGTGTACACAAAATTTTGTGTATAGTTTCAATGCAATCCCAATCCCTTATAGACTTTTTAGTAGATATCAAGATGCTTATCCCTAAATTTATATAGAAAATTAAAGGAACTATAGTGGCCAAAAGAATGTTTTTAAAAGAATGAATTTAGAATTCTTCTAATAGTTTATTTTCATAGTTATTATAAATCATAGTGTTCAACCCTCTGGTAATGGCAAAAGAATAAACCTGTGGTTGGCAGAGTTTTCAAATGGATACTGAAAGAAAGATTGTTAATGAGAAAATTTGAAAATTGGTTTTAATTAAAGTAAAAATCTGTTTACTCTTCAAAAGATGCCATTAAAGATAATGAAAGAGAAGCCACAAATTGGAAGACATTAATTGCAACTCATATTTGTGACAATGCACTTGTATCCAAGATACATTTGAAAAATAATCAAGAGAAAGAACAACCCAGTACAGAAATGGGTGAAATCTAGGTGAATTGCAAATAAGATATCCATTGTCATTCGTTTTTTAGGGAAATGAGAATTAAACTGCAATGAGTTACACCTACATGTCCGTAAGAATGACTAAAATCCTGTATAAGTGCTGGTTCTAGTCCTGGCTGCTCCTCTTCTGATCCAGCTCTGCTATGGCCTGAGAAAGCAGTGCAAAATGGCCCAAGTGCTTGGGCTCCTGCACCCACGTGGGAGACCCGAGGAGGCTCCTGGCTTCGGATCCAATTGGCTCAGCTCTGGCTGCTGTGGCCATCTGGAGAATGAACCACTGGATGGAAGACCTTTCTCTGTCTCATCCTCTCTCTGTAACTCTACCTCTCAAATAAATAAAATCTTTTAAAAAGTATAACAAGAGAATGGAGGGAACAAAAGAAGGAAAAAAGGGGGGAGAGAGAGGGAGGCAACTCAAGGTAGCAAATGGTGAGGATGCACAATACTTGGATCTCTCACACAAGTGTACTCTTGGTTAAAATGTTGTGTTGTCACTTTGAAAAACAATTTAGCAGGCTTTAAAAAGAAAATTCACTTCTCATGTGATCCAGCAATCTCACTTCTAGTCATTTACTCAAAGGAAATGAAAATATATGCCCATATAAAATGGAATTTAAATGATTGCATTCATTTATAACAAATTTATTAGCAATTATCAAGTATAGCATATAATACACTCTTCAACCTGTAAACACACAAACTCTGCTATAGCTGTACAAAAGAATACTAGTCAGAAAGGTTTTTAAAGTGAGGTGTTATTTTACATATTCAAAAAATGAATCTTAAATGCATTTTGCCAAGTGGAAGAAACCAAATCTAAAATGCCATGCAATATATTTTTCGATTCACAATATGGTGAAACAGGTATAACAGTAAGGATAGAAAAGTAGGTGAGCAGTTACCAGGGACAGGGGGATAACAAGGGGCTTGTCTAATAGGTAGGTGGAAATTTTTGAAGTGATGGTATTTTTGGTAAGAACCATGTGAGTGCACACACAACTGTATTCTTTTGTCAATAGCCATCAAGTTGTACTCCACAAAGAGTAAATTTACTATATATAAACTTCAGCAAAACCCAAATAGGATATGGATTGGACCCAACATGAAATACACAGTGTGTCGGATGAATTCAGCTGTATTACAAAGCAATTCCCAAAGCACATTGATAGAATGGGAAGGAAAGAAGCCAATTTAATTATCCTTGAAAACAATGTTTGGTAAGGCTAAAAACATAAAGAATCATGTATAATCATTGTGTTCTAGTTGATAACTCTTTCTTACAGGATTAAGCAGTTCTGAAACTATTTTGTCTGTATAGTAATGTTCCAGGATTATGAGGGCATGTGGGTTCTTGTCTCACATTGAAGAAGAATTTCTATGGGGACAGGGACAGTGAGTAAAGTGAAGTTTGTTGAAAGCAAGAAACCTCCTGTTACAGCAGCCAGGGGGAGGAAGCCAAGGGGGAGATTTGCAGAGAAGCTTGCAAGTGCTGGCTCTTTTATACACAAAATGCCTCTCCGATGGGCTCCTTTCTGAGAATTGAATTCAGGTTTAACCACTCAGGGACAGGGCAGAATAACACCAATCATGGAACTGAAAGTGTATGCTAATGAGACATGCTACATGAAACCAGCAGGGAACTGACATTGGAGTTCCCTGTTTTGCACAGAATTGTGCAGAGTTCTGGGTCAGGTCCATTAGGCAGACTCAACAACATCGAATGTTACATTGTATATTGACCCCACTTCCTGTCTTCTCCTCCCTAAAGGTCCTGGAGAATTAAACATCGTGTATTTTTTCTTTCATATTTTTTAACCCAGATTTTCATATTTCAAAGTATGTGCTCTTCTTATATCAAAGAGACTAGGATTCCTTAGGAAACTGGTTGATTTCAGGACTTCACGGAAAATATGCATGTAGAATCATGAAGTAAGGGAGTGCTTAAATATATCTCCCTCTACTTACTGAAAGGCCAAAGGAGCCAACCTGAGTTCCCAATAGTCAAAGCTGGGGAAATCTCAAATAATGACAGCATTAGGATTTAATAGAAAAGTAAATTAATATCCTGAGAACAAACTAAATAATAATAATTCCATGTCAGTAAATGAGGAGATGATACTTTTTCCAAACAGAAGAATTCCAAATAATAAATGTTGAAGGGATGAAGCAAATAGGAAATTGGTTAGATCAAAAGTAATAAATTCTTCAGCTATAATCCTCTGATAAATGTGAAGATTAATGAACAAATATTAAGTAGAAACAGGGTACTTGCGTATCCTCAGAGTATCCTTCCTCTGTCATGCATATGTGTTAAGTACAAAGAGAACTTCGGAGACGTCTGTCAGATACCATTTTCAGAAACCATGTGATCAAAGTCTAGCATCAGAAGAAATAAGGTGTATCCCCATAATGTATTTCATGATAGAATGGACATGCATATCTGTGGAATCCTTCCAACAACATGTAGCCTCAATTGAAATTGAGAAAATGTTTGAAAAACATAAACTGAAGTACGTTCTATAAAATGACAGATCAGAACAATTCAAAATTCTCAACTTCCTCAGGGCAAGGAAAGATTCAGAAATTTTCCAATCATAGGAGACTGAGAAGCCATGATAACTAAATGCAATGTGGGACCATAGAGTGAAACAAGATTTCAGTGGAAAAAATTGAAGAAATATACGCAATGTTTATAATTGTGTTAGTAGTATTGGACTAATGTTAATTTTTTTTAGTTTTGAGAATTGCATTGTGATTATGTAACAGAGAAAACTGGGTGAGGGATACATAAGAACTCTGTACTATATATGTGACTTTATGAATCTAAAATTATTTCCAAAAAATGTAAAAATGAAAATGTGAACAGGCAAAATCTGTGTATCCATTCCTATCAGGGATCTGTTAGAGGGCTGGGAGTTCTTGGAATTAACTTCCAGTAAAAAGAATGTTTATTAGATAACAAATAATTCTTATGGGCTAGTTCAATGCTTACTTATCCATACATTGCTAAAGCTCAATTGTAATGGCAACAATTATTTAGAAATTAAGTCAAGATTTTATTTCTTCAATGAGGAGTATTTTATGACTAATATTGTTTAAAATTGCTGTTGATAAAAAATGACAGTGAGTTTTATTGTTTGAAAATGTGTACTGACAATGTATGTTCTGCTTCTACTGTCTTACTGTTGGCACATGTAAGAGAGTTATCTGTAGCTCCTGGGATCATGTGACAAGGGATTATTTTTCATTTAATCAGACTTCTATGGGACATATCGACTTTCCATGTCTGCATCTATAGGTCAATTTCTACATCTATAGCTAATATTTCTGTACCTATACCCACCTACTTTTATATGTATCTAGCTAGCTTTCTAGTTCACCTTGTAAAGACCACAAGAGGACTTAAGGCCCTGATGTATAGCCAATCTAGTAGGTGTAATAGTTTTGGTAGTTTTTTCCATATGAGGTTTCATATTATAATCATGTATTTCATGATTATTAGGATCAGTAAAGATGGGATAGAAGTGATGTCTCCTTTATTTTTTCTTTCTCATATTCAACAAAGCACAATTACTTTTTGTTGGTATGTGCCAATGAGTAATTGATTTTTAAAAATTCTCCAATCCAGGTAGAATCTGCATTTTCACTTGGAAAGAGTTTTTTAATTTAGAAGTAGAAAACATCACCTTTCCCTCCATTGTTCACTAATGCATTTTAAGATGTTCATCACCACTGTGTAGTTTAGTGCCTTGTCAGGGTGATAGCAAGGAGTTAGCTCTCCTGAGAGCCTGGGGAAAGAGGACCCAGCCTCTCCATTTTTGCCTGGACAGGAAACTAATATACTTAGATTTTACCTTCCACTGTGTTTGTCCTCTCTTCCTGGTGACTGGCACACCACTGACAACCCTGGAAGCAGTAAAAATAGCTTTTACTGTTTCCATCTCCATTACGTTGGCTGAGCAGTTGTTTTGCTTTTCTCCAGCTTGTCTATGTGTCTCTTTTCCCTGACTCCTTGGGAACTTATTTGAAGGTCAATAGATTTATTCTCAAGCAGCTGGAATGTTCATTTTAAGGCCACATTTGAATTCTCTGGAAAAGAATCAGAAGTAGAATGGCATAGACAGCCAGACTACTTTGCTTGTTAGAACTTCATGTTATCCTGAATAAAGGCAACATCTAGACCAAGACAATACGAAAGGGGGTTCTGCTCTGGTCCTTCTCCAACTGTCCATGCCCTAGGCAAAGGCCAAGGAGAGGTAGCCACAAGGATTCCATGTGGAAGTGGCCACTGCTTCTCTCATGTAGGAAGTGCCTTGGATCCAGAACTTTCCACCCTGAGAGTCTCAAGCTGGGGCTAGAGTTGTGGCACAGCAGGCTAACCACTGCCTGCCACATTGGCATCCTGTGTTAGAGTGCCGGTTTGAATCCCAACTGCTCTGCTTCCCATCCAGCTTCCTGCTGATGCTCCTGGGAAGGCAACAGAAGAGGGTCCAAGTGCTTGGGCTCCTGCAGGATGGAGTTCCTGGCTCTTGGCTTCATCCTCACCGTCCTGGCTTGTGATGGAACATCTCGCGCGCTCGCTCTCTCACTCAGTCACTAACTCATTCTGCCTTACAAATAAATAGATAAATACATCTTTTATATTTAAAGCCCCTCGACTTGTCCCCCAGAGCTGGCCTTTCTGCAGTTTTGAGGCAGAGCTCGTGTCTCTGGGCTGGAACAGAAGTCAAGGAAACCCCTGCAGAAGGAGTAGGAGGGGAGGGATTGACAGAGCGGTGGGGTCAGATGCAGACCCGTGTCTAGGGGCTTTCAGGGTTCCCAGGCCCTTTCATTCAGGGGAGTGGCAAGGAGAAGGCGGGCTTGCTGCCAGCCACAGCTATTTTGAATCCCCAAGAGAAAGAAACTGACCCCACCATTTCTGTGAATTTGGATCAGGAAAGGAGGCATCCATATTTGCAACTGTGTCTCCCAAAATGACTTACGAAATTCTGATACCTGGTGCCTGTGAACGTGACCTTGCCTGGAAATGGGATCCTTGAAAATGTGATTATATTACTATGAAGTCATCCTCCTATTAGTCCACTGATATGTGTGCTTACAATGGGAAGAATATGAAGACACAGACAGCACAGTATGAAGACAGACCAGAGACTGGAGTGCCTTGCAATGAGCCAAGGGAGGCCAAGGAGTACAGGCAACCCCGAGAAGCCAGGAGAGGGATCGGGCAGACTGTCCCTGATCCTCGGGGCCTGCTGGTGCCTTCGTGTAAGGGTTCTGGCCTTCAGGATTGGGAAGGAGTACATTTCTCTTGTATGAGCCATGGCATTTTTAGTGCTTTGCTATGTCAATCTAAGGAAAGGAATCAGTAATATATGAGTTGTTTTTAAAATGAGGTGTTTTTTGAAGCTGTATTATTGACACTGCAATGGAGTTTACTTCAGATAATAATATAGCAACCTGATTAGCTGAGATCCACTAAGACCTGGGGAACCTGGGAAAAGTAGTAAAATTTCATTTTCATTTAGAAAAATTATTCCTGATAGTCAACAATCAATTCCTGTTCTATTAGTGGTCCAAAATGGGTGGAAGTGAATCAAGGAGGCCTTCACTGTGTGTAAAGTGTGGAGAGCATACGAAGGCAGGGGACCCTATCTGCATTAGCTGCTAATTTTATCTCTGAACAGATGCTAAAGGAAAAATATGGAGATGCACCACCTGACCCAGTGTTGGCTTAAGCTAGTGCAGGTTATGAGGAAAGAGAGGCCCACAGTCCAAAAATATTGTATAATCTCAGGTAATTCTCAGCTAAATGAAGGTAAATAGCTTTGACATAGCAAGGGTATTTAATGGCACATTAAGAGTACAGCAAAATTCTTTCCCATGTTTATTTTATGCTGGAATCTAAATTTTTAAAAAATTTATTTGAAAGGCAAAGGGAGAGAAGAGAGGACAAACTCTTATCCATTGGTTCACAATGGCCCTAGCTGGAACTGACGCTGTGAGCCGAGAACTCAACCCAGGCTTCCCACATGAGTGGCAGGAACTCAGCTACTTTAGCCGTCACTGCTGCCTCCCAGGTCTGCTTCAGCAAGAAGGTAGAATCACCAACCAGAGGAAGGCACTGACCCTAGGTGCGTCATTACGAGATGTAGGAATTTTAACTGGAATGCAAAAACATACTCCAGAATCTTCTACAGAGGAAGTTTTATGAAACTGGGTCTCCGTGGACTCACTCGGAAGAATGAGCACCTTAGAATATCACTTCTATTGGTGCTTAATTGAGCGAGTTTATGATGAATGGTTCTTTTCTGTCCTCTATGAAGTTTCTCTTATTTTCTTCTTATTTTTAACCTTGTCTCCCTTGAAAATTCCATAACCCTTGATGCCCTATGTTTGTCGTGTAAGTCTTACGTTGGGATAAGACATTCATTCTGACCTGCCATCTAGACCTGGCCACTACAGTGAATAACTGTAGGCCTCTGATCAGGAATCTTATTCCATGTAATCAAGAGATTTCAGAAATTAAGACATAGTTGTATTATCTTGACTAATAAAACGCTCTTTCTGCAACCCTTTCTAACTACTCAACTGTCAAGGACCAACTTTGGGTAGAGAAGCCCTGAAAGGCTCCCATGTTAGTCCTAAACATCAGAGTATAAGCTCAACCTAATAGGAGATGACAAAAACTTCTGGCCAATAGTGGGACCAGCTTCTTAGTGTATCAGCCTTGACTTTGAAGTTTGTAAGGACAAGGGCCAAGCATTGTACACATTTTGCACTTCTGTCAGAATAATGTGAAGTCAATGAAACCGTTAGTAGACTTCATCAATCAGGACTCAACAAGGTTAATGAGCACAATAATAAAAACAGCATTGCCTACAAGCAAAATGATGATTGAGGACATTGAGAAGTTTCTGTGGCTGTTGTTGAATGTGGCTTTTAGCCATTTGATGCTTGAACCAAATTTTCTCATTAAGAAACCAAATATAAACTTACTTTTAATATCAGTCTTGTTCCAAGGTAATCTTTAATATGTCTACAAGATATCATTGCATATATAATTCAAATAAAAAGGCTCATGTTGTAGTGTTCTGTGTAAGATTCTTGCTTAGGATTTGTGGGTTTTATTTCCCCATTTTAAGATTTTGTTTTTTTTTTTTTGTTTTTTTTTGTTTTTTTTGACAGGCAGAGTGGACAGTGAGAAAGAGAGACAGAGAGAAAGGTCTTCCTTTGCCGTTGGTTCACCCTCCAATGGCCGCCGCGGCCGGCGCACCGCGCTGATCCGATGGCAGGAGCCAGGAGCCAGGTGCTTTTCCTGGTCTCCCATGGGGTGCAGGGCCCAAGCACCTGGGCCATCCTCCACTGCACTCCCTGGCCACAGCAGAGGGCTGGCCTGGAAGAGGGGCAACCGGGACAGAATCCGGCGCCCCGACCGGGACTAGAACCTGGTGTGCCGGCGCCGCTAGGCGGAGGATTAGCCTAGTGAGCCGCGGCGCCGGCCAAGATTTTGTTTTTGAAAGGCAGAGTGACAGAGGTTGAGATAGATCTTCTTGTTGCTTGTTCACCCTCCAAATGGCCACAACAGCAAGGACTATTTCAGGCCCAAGCCAGGAGTTTGAACTTCATTCAGGTCTCCCAAGTAGGTGGCAGGGGTGTGAGAGTAGTACCATCCTCTGCTGCCTTCTCAGGCACATTAGCAGGGAACTGGATAGGGAAGCAGAGGAGCCAGGTCTCAAACCAGCACTCTGATACGGTTGCTGGTATTATGAGTGGTGGATTAACTACTACACCACAACCCTGACCCCAGGATTTGTGGTTTTATGTGATATAGAATAAAATCAAGTAGAAACAGTTTGTAGTGGATTTTTGTCTTTTAAATACTGAGGTGCTAGGTAAGATTTTGTTTCTGTGCTGAACTTTCTGACCATATGATTTGTTAGACTTCTGATGTGTTAATCTAATACTTGGTAAATTCTGTTTTTATAATGATTTGTCAAGGTTGATTATTGAAATAAAATTGTCATATTTCATTACATTGTGTATAACAGCATAACCCTTCAGCCACTTATATATATATACACATACGTATATATGTATACATACACACATGTATGTTTATATACATATATAGACATACATGTATATATGTGTGTATATATACATACACACGTGTGTGTGCATTTGTGTTTGAGTTTATTATAGCTCAGTCTTGAGCCATTTTCACCCTTAAGGGCTTTAGTTAAAATACTGTTTCCTATGGAAAACAACTTTAGTCTAACGGAGTATTGTTAAATTCTCAGGCCATGGTAAGTGTGACTGTGGCAAGTGCAAATGTGACGTGGGATGGTCTGGGGACGCCTGCCAGTTCCCCTCTAGCTGTGACCTGACCAAGAGGAAGAGTAACCAAATGTGCAAGAATTCTCAAGACGCCATATGCTCCAATGCAGGTAAGGATTCTGCCTTGGAAAACATTATCAAGTGAAATAATCAAATTTTGTTTAGTGGAATGTGTGGGTGTGGAGAAGTGTTAAATCTTTTAGTGAGACTTCTTTTGAGTATATTTTTCAGAAGTAAAATTTGGATAAGTCAATAGAAAAAAGTCATTTTTCTGAGACTGGCAAGTTTTGGTGCTCTCCAGCTGTTCTAGATTCTTCCATGAACACAATATTCACTGAAAGCAATGTTTTGATAACATTTTATGTATACTGTGAGCTGTGATTTGAATGCTGGAAAAAATCCTTTAGAAAGAATTCATGTAAACTGACTGAATTGTTTTCTGTTAGAATCAAGGTTACTTTGAATTTATATGTTGACATAAGATAGAACGAAACCCTTGCAATCTGATAGAAACTTCAGATGTTCTGGTATCCAATTCATTACAGAATACAGTGAGAACAAAGACTTTTTGTGTAACCAAATATGTTTATGTTTGACAAGAGTCTTAAAATATTTCTAGGAGAATTACAGAGAAGTTATTAAAATTTAGTAGTAAGACCAGATCAAATGGAGGAGTTGCAGTTTAGGGTTCAGTGGAATTTGGTCAATATTACCACAATACTCTTAGCATTTGGGCATGGAAGCCTCAAAGTCAGTTTTTCTCAACCATGGTTGAGTGTGAGAATCCAAGGAGAAAGTAAAAATGTTAGTGCTCCTGTCCTACAATGGAGGTTCTGTTCAGTTGCTTTGGGAAGGGGTGGGGGTGCCTTGGATGTTAGTAAGATTTTAAAGCTGTCTGGGTGATTGCAATGGGGTGTGAGCCATTGCCCTGCATGCTGGGGATTTGACTGCTTGAATGCGTATCTCCCCTCCTGAAGCTTGCTTTATTGGCAAGGCTCTTCTGCAATCAGAGCTAGGACTTCTTCACTGTTTGATTGCACCAGATTGCTCAGTGTAGGTTAAGCTCAGTAAGGTGTTCTGCTAATGAAATCAGGGCCATACCCAGATTGCAGAACGAAGGGATCAGACAGGGACCAACCAAGTGGGCTTAGCAGTCAGGTCATTGTCTGTGTTCATGATACTCTTCTCAATCTCTCTGGTATTTCAGTTTTTGCATTGTTCCCAGAATTTTTCTACTTCTAATTCATAATGCCCACCATCCACACACACATACTATAGCCTCTTTCATTTTGAAAAAATTCTTTCATTTCAAACTTCTTTTAGTAATAGTACTTGAATTCTATTTTAGAATTCTGTGTTTTTGAATTTATTATTTGTTTACAATTGAAATCCAAACTTTTTTAAATAACACAACTGAATAGCGTTTGGTCTCGGAATTTGAAGACATTTTAGCATTAAGGCATCTAAATTTGTGATTCACAAATCTTTTTTTTTTCTTTTTTTTTTTTTTGACAGGCAGAGTGGATAATGAGAGAGAGAGAAAGAGAGAGAGAAAGGTCTTCCTTTTGCCGTTGGTTCACCCTCCAATGGCCGCCAGGGCCGGTGCACTGCGCTGATCTGATGGCAGGAGGCAGGTGCTTCTCCTGGTCTCCCATGGGGTGCAGGGCCCAAGCACTTGGGCCATCCTCCACTGCACTCCTGGGCCACAGCAGAGAGCTGGCCTGGAAGAGGGGCAACCGGGACAGAATTCGGTGCCCCGACTGGGACTAGAACCTGGTGTGCCGGCGCCGCAAGGCGGAGGATTAGCCTAGTGAGCCGCGGCACCAGCCGTGATTCACAAATCTTAACATATCTTAAAAGACAAAATATACAGAATTATTTGAACATATAATAAAACATGTATTTTAAAATTATTTTCATCGTGTTGGAAAGGGAGAAGGCCAGTGATAGAGAGTGGCAGACAGGTGGGAAGAGATCTTCCTCCTTCTGGTTCATTCCCTACAACAGTCAGGGCTGGGCCAGGCTGAAGCAGAAGCCCAGAACTCCATCTGGGTCTCTTATATAGATGGCAGGTGCTCAACTGCTGATGCTATCACTACTGCCTCCCAGAGAGCTCATTAACAGGAAGTTGGATTGAAAATAGAGTAGCTGCGACTTGAACCAAACACTCTGGTATGAGATGTGGCCTTCCCAAGCACTGGCTTAGCCACTGTGCCAAATACCCACCCTTATTTTTGTTAAAAATATAAAGCATGGTTATCTAAGCTATCAGTATCTCTACCTTTTCTCTGAGTCGTGATCCATCGCCCAATTTGTAGATAACCCAATCATATCTTAGCATCTTCTTTCCCTTCTTCGAGTATGCAATCTACATTACATTCATGTTTAGTTGTCATTTCTCCTTGGATTCCTTGAATCTGGACTCTTTCCATGAGGACTTTGGCTTTATAGCATTGAAGCTTTAGAAGAAAATTGTCCCTACTTTCTCTTTTGCTGTTTCTCAGTTTGGATTTGTCAGACACTCCTACTGTACAGATGTAGGTGGTGCACTCTGAGATGCTATCCCAGGCTGTCAGCTTTGTGTTCTCAAGAGGTTTCATCAGATACCCATCTCCTCTCCTGGCCGAGGTCAGTTTGGATCATCTGCTTGGGGTGTTTTCTGATGTCTCAACCCTGTTACCACTGACTTGCCCTGATTATAGCTAAGTAGTCTATGACACTTTGAAAACATACAAGTATACCATTCCTCATGAAAACTGCCCTAGATTTATGACTTATTGCTGAGTCTTACCTGATCCAGTGTTTACAACGATGGGAAAATGATGATTTCCAAACTCGAAAATTCCTTGGATATTTCTGAATTGGCACTCCTCTTTCTACTGTACATGAGGGTACTCTTTCAGCAACCACTTATTTAATATTTACTTATTGTCTTTGTGGTTTATTATGTAGATTCTGGTACGCAGATTGTTCCAGAGAGAGAGAAAGAGAGAGAGAGAGAGATCTTCCATTGGCTGGCCAAGCCAAAGCTAGTTGCCAGGAGCTCCTTTGGGGTCTCCCACATGGGTGCAGGAATCCAAGCATTTTTGTCATCCTCTGCCACCTTCCCAGGAGCATTAGCAAGAAGCTGGATCAGAAGTGGAACAGCTTGGGCTTGAACCAATGTCCATATGGGATGCCAGCGTTGCAGGCAATGGCTTAATCTACTTAATCTATGCCATGGCCCATGGCCCCTACAATTCTTTTCTTTTTGACTTAACAAAACATTCCAGGTTGTATTGTAGCTGCTTTGCCATAGTTTTTTTTTTTTTTTCTTAAGATTTATTTATTTATCTGAAAGGCAGAGTTAGAGGCAGAGAGAGAGAGAGAGAGAGAGAGAAAGAGAAAGAGAAGGAGAGGGAGAGAGAAAGAGGGAGAGAGGGAGAGAGGGAGAGAGGGAGGGAGGGAGGGAGGGAGGGAGGAAGGAAGGAAGGATGAATGGATCTATCTTCCATCCACTTGTTTACTCCCCAGATGACTGTAATGGCCAGAGCTATGCCAATCCAGAGCCGGGAGCTTCTTCCAGGTCTCCCACACTGGTGCAGGGACCCAAGAACTTGGGCCCTCTTCCACTGCTTTCCCAGGCCATAGAAGAGAACTGGATCGGAAGTGGAGCAGCTGGGACTCAAACCAGTGCCCAAATGGGATGGCAGTACTACAGGCCATAGCTTTTTAATTGAGCATTTCTCCCAAATCCCTGAGAGGAATACTCTTGGAATAAAAATAATGAGCACTGAAGAGCCTTATTTCTACTGTGTTGTGTTTGTTTCTTGGCCCTTCCTGTGAATGGGCTAGCATCAGAAGGTATAGACAGACAGTACAGTCCTTTTGAGGAGTTTGAGCAAACAACACTTTAAGAACTAGGCAGCTCCAAACCAGAAGTGGTTGGGGAGCAACACTGGTGGTGCACAAAGGAGGCCTTTACAGGATAAGCACAGAAGTCAAGTGTATTTAAAGGAATATGTGGTAAGTGATTGTTTTGTTTATCCTACTGGAGAGTCTCTAGTTGTATAAGTTTATTGGTTGCTTCTGATTGGTTGAGCTTATGTTCTGTTTTTCTTTAACAGCCTTTTCCAAAAAAAAAAAAAAAAATAGCTCAAGGTGTTAAGTTTCACTTAGGTTTATAAATCAAGCAAGGCTAAGGGCATCAGGAAGCAGCACTGGCTTTGTCTGCTCAGGGAATCTTCAAGCCTGGTTTTCACTTTAGTGCTTGTGAACTCTAACAAACACATGCATGGGAATATGCCTATATACACTACACCTATTATGCATATTCATACCCATATCTCTGTTAATATATTTCTGATGTCTAGAACACCATCCTACTTCTAAAAGTCAAAAGTATGCAGAAAACAGAGTCAGAAAATCTCTAGTCATCCAGGTGTTGACCCTCAGTCTCAAATGCACCCAGCTTTTCTGTTGTCTACTTTGTGTTTCTTTTTTGTTAGGATAGGTAAATGTGTGTATGTAACAATTTTTTATCCTGTGAAAGGCAACGTAATATGCTCTCTTACACTCCGCCTTTGCCACTCAGCATTGTCTTCAGGAATTCATTCCTTATCAGCTTACACAAATATTTTTCATTCTTTTTCAAAACACAGTAGTGAATTCTAGATTTGTGAGATAGTTTATTCAATCATCCTCCTATACTTGGGCCTTCAGACAGTTTCCGTTATTTTGACATTGTAAAGGATGCATAGAATGATCTAGTGCATATGTATTTTTCTGTCTTTGTCAGGGTAAATTATCCTAAGATTGCTGGGTGGAAAGACAAATTCACACTTAATCTTTTCTTTCTCTTATTGTCTTCCCAACATATCTAAATGTGTCATGTGAATTTTGGCGTTCTCATCTTTCTTTGAATACTCACTTCCATTAGCCTGGTTCAGGACCACTCCCCACAAACTGCTTTAGAGGCTGTGTTCTCTCTACTGCTTCTCCCTTTCATATCCAGTGTAGTTTTCTGAAAGCAGCTTGGAGCATAAGGGGAAGGGGAGGTAAAAGGAGTGGGGAAGAAGACATAAGGCCAGGATGAGATGGAGCTGGGGACCAAAGGGTTCTAGAATTTTACCTCTGTAGAGGACCCAGAAGGTGACGGCATGCAGAGCAGGATAAGGCTCCAGCACCATTTCACAGGGTGAGGGCTGGTGCTTAAGTCCCTAAGTCATCCTAGAGAGAGCCAGCCGTGGTAGGCAGTGTAAAAAAATATCTGAGCTAAATTAATCTGGTTTGAAGTATAGAATATCAATCCTAGAGACTGAGCTAACTGGCAAGCAAGAGAAGGAAGCACGTGATGCAGCACGAACACAGAGTCTGGCACTTCCGCCTGGGCTCCATATGCCTTGCTGTGGAGGTTCAGTTGTGAATTCTGCATGCTAGGTGACAGGAAGTGTGTGAGCTGTTGTGAAGTACCCACAGCAGCCAGGAACGGTTCAGATGTGTAGACAAGAGTGAGCCTGTCTGTGGGGGCCGTTGGTGAGCGCTTGCAGAATCCAGAGGCAGAGGCTGGCCCTTTCCATCTTTCTGGAAAAAAATTCTTCTGCATGCACTGTGCTAACCAACTTACTGTATGCTGCGAAGCCAGAAAGAGCTCCTGGCGTTCCAACAGATGCTGTCTGAAGTCCTTCAGCAGCATCCCTGATTCTCTCCTGTCTTCACTCAATCCTATTCTCCAAACTCAAGCCAAATTCGTCCCTGTTCTTTCACTTTACATCCTTATTCTATCTCAGGTTCTTTCCTGTTTTTCTTTTGCATCATATGTCTGGTCTTCATCCATTTGTTGCGATTCTCTCCATATTTTATATTATTACTTTCCTATGCTTTTTGTCCATCACAGAACCAGTCTGAGGCTTGTAATTTCTATAAATTGTTTGCCACATATCTGCTGAAAATACCTTTGTCATGTGTCTTTTACTTTTATATGCATGTTATATATAATCTATTACATTTGAATACTTTTATAAACATGTATATTATATATAATTTATTAATTTCATATGTTTGTAGCTATGATATACTTAATTTTTTCTTCTCTTTCTTCCCAGTCTTTTACTTAATTTTCCTTTTTATATTTCCTATAGCACCTAGTATTTTGTGATGTAATAGATAACAGGAAAGTTTAATGACTTTCCTGTGTGGGTGGTTGAAAGACAGAATGAATAAATATGAAAATGAAAAGGAAGGGTGATAATTAGAGAAAAAATTAGATGAAGCAATAGCAGGAACTGTTAACATTAGATTTCAAGTGACTTTTATAAATTAAGAGAGCTTCCAGGAAGAAACATAAGAGTTTAATCAAAGTACAATTCACCTGAATATTCTGAGTGAACAATGACACACTCAAATTCTGCACAATCGACATTCTATGTAACTGCGAGAAAAAGCTAACAGGTAAAGCAAATTGCAAGTGATTTTGGTGACAAAATCTTGCAGAGGGTGTGAAAACCAAGACATCAGGGGTTATAAATATAAGGTAAGTCTGGAGAAAATATTTGGGTATATGACTGACAAACTCAGTACCCTAAAAAGGGAAGAGAAACAACCCCCAGAATTCTGAAAGCTTACTAGGTACTGGACACAGCAGTGCTTTCAAAAAGACAAGTGGCTGGTGTAGTTATCACTTGGTTCTCGTAGCAGTTCTACAAAGTAGAGATTATTTTCACATTTGGACTCTGAGAACTGGAGATAAAGGTAATGATCCCATAACTTCGTAGTTACTGAGAATTAAAACCTGGATCCAGCCCCAGGCCCGCCTTAGCCCTGTGTGCATGCTTTCCAGTACACGTGTTCGGAATGGTCAGTATCAGGCTCCAGCCAACTTGTGTCACCCTGCTTCTTGCCCATCCTCCACCCTTCCTACTTCCTCAGTAACCAAATGTTATCTATTCTTACTCTTGAAAAATCGCCCAATGCTTAGCTTCTTTCTAAACTCAAGGCCATCATCTGTCCAGCCTTTGTCTTAGTTCCTTCAGACCAATGTAGCAGCGACTTAATTCATTTCCATGTACTCCTGCTTCGTTTCAGTTCATTCAGACAGCCAGTGGAACCTGGTAAAACTGTGTACCTGGCCCCATGACTTCTTGGGTAAAAGTTTTAAATCTTTAATACGCCTTTGCTAGTTCTGACCAACCGCCCCCTTAGCTGCTTTCTCCAATTCTCGCCACTTTGCAGGTTATTTTGCACTCTTCAGCCCTGCTTGATTCCCCTTTGTTCTTTCATCCTCTTGCACCATGGAACGCCTACTGTTGTCTCTTCCTGGAAGTGGCTCACTCTCTTAGCTGTTTTCTGTTTGTTTCAGCTTGCCTTTCCTTTGTTTCTCAGCTGCGTCAGGGCCTGTACTTAGGACTCCTCTACTTATTTTATCTGGTTTTATTCATCTGAAGCTCTGAGAAGAGGACTGTGGCTGACTTGATCTCTTGTTGGATTTCTAGAGTCTGGGGGACTGTTTGGTGAATGATAACACTCAATTGATATATGAGGGAACCTCAAAAAGTTGATAGAAAGTGCATATTATCTTGTCATTCTATTGTCTTTGAACATTTTGAAGTTCCCTAGCATGAATATTGATTGATGTGATGAGCAATTAAAAACTGAGACATATATTAAAGAAAGTTCTCCAAGTAGACATTCTACATCTCCTTTTCATCTGAATGTGATTTTATTGTCAGTGAAATCACCCCGGGGAAAGCAGTCAAGTATTCAGACTTGGATGCATATGTGGCTTGAGGTAGATCACATGAGTCACAAGGCTTTTTGAGTTGTCTTGAGATTCTAGTGAGGTCCTGGGAAACTAAGAAAACCTACTCTGATCCTATCATCAGAAGAACATACATATCGGTTAATGCTTAGGAATTGAAATTATAGGGAATATATAAGTCTTTCAATTATGTACTTGATAATGAATTATTTTCACAAGTACTTATTACATGAAGAATATGTTCAAATGCTATAGCAAGCATTGAATAAATACTGCAAAGGAAGCTAAGGATGCTTCTCACAGATCTTGGCATTTCTGCTCTAGTTGACTTTAGAGCCAGGTGGCATCAGAAGGTATTCATTCGTGCACTGGATGGATGGACATGTACAAAGTAACTCTGCACTTGGGGAGGTCAAATTTACATTCATGAAACTATCCGAGGTCATTAGTGATAACTGGGATGTAAAATAAAGTTGCTGTGCTGTAATGAACTCAAGAATGCAGAGCTTACCTCATCATCCCCACAGGAATGTATAATTGTAATACTAAATTGATTTGAATTGGATAACCTCTTGAAAGAAACAAGATAAGAATTCATTAATTATAATTTATATGCACATGTCAAATAATCTCTTTGTTTTTGTGGTGTAGGCACATGTCATTGTGGCAGATGTAAGTGTGATAATTCAGATGGAAATGGACTTGTTTATGGTAAATTCTGTGAGTGTGATGATAGAGAATGCATGGATGATGAAACCGGAGAAATATGTGGAGGTAAGTACATCAGTTCTATGGAAATTAATCCAAGTAACTGACTTCACCTACTTCATTTTACTTTTAGCTCTGTATAAATCTGTGCTCTAGGTGTACTAATATAATTTGAATTTACATTTATTTGGAAAACACTTCATGAAAAGTGAGTTAGACTAAGGCATTGAGAGTAGGTACTTTTTAAATGCAAAACTGGATTGTCCCCAAAAGAGAGCCATGTCCTCATGGCAACAGGCCAACTGCCTAGCTTTGGAGAAGTCCTAGTGGAATGCCATCTTTTCTTAGCCACTCTTAGGTCTCTTTTTCTCCTGATCTCTTAACTTGAGCTTCTTTCCCCTTTTAAACTAAAAGCCTTTAGATAGTCTTCTGTTTTATTGGGAACACTGAAGTCCAATAGGAAGGATACTCTAGAGTCACCTCCCCCTCCACCCACACAGATCCTTGATAAGATTTTTCGTGACTGTTCTAGGTACCACCATCACTCAATCCAATTTGCTATTTGTACCAGTTCTGGCCTGCTTTCCAGTGCCAAGCGTTGCAAAAAGTGCTTTGCATTCATAACATCATGTTTTACAACATCACTCTAGGGTAAGAATTATTTTTATCCATAAAGGCAGATGTGGAAACTGGGGCTTGGATAAACTGGGTAATTGGCCCAGGGTCATTCCATCAATTATGGTAGAACTTTGTCTGACGCCAGCAGCTGTATTCCCTCTCCCTCCCCATTCAGAGCTGCCTTGGTGCCTTGGAGACGAGAGTGGCAGAAGAGCCCTTCACAGCACCTGCAGATTCTGACTCTCCTGCTTGCCTGCCTGCAAGCCTGTGCCCAGCTTCAGTTTCCAGCCCTAATGGGGACAAGAAAGGGAAGGTAGAAAGCTGTGAGAATCACCGCAGTTTGGGGACATTGTTTCCTCTTATTAGACGTGCTGTTCTCTGGCTTCTGATGAGATTTTTGTCCACAGAATTTTGTCCCGCACGTGGAAAGTGTGGTTCAGAAGAGTAATTTTCCTGGAAATGTCTGGGCAAGTAGGGCCAGGGGAAATCATAAGGCCCTGAGACGCTTTGGACTGAGTTTGTCCCTTTGCTTTCCTTTCTGCATCTCTAATCTCTCTCCCTTCTTTCCTTCCTTCCTGCAGCAGAGGGGGCTGACATTTAGCACACAGTGGTTAAGTCACCACTTAGGATGAATTCTTAGAGTGCCTGGTTCAAGTCCAGGCTCTGCTTATCATTCCTGCTTCCTGCTGACGGTACAACCTAACAAGACAAAACAAGCTAAAGAATCTTCTATACATTTTTCTGAGACAATGACTTAGGTTCAGTCCAAATAATGAGAACAATCAGACAAATCCACTCTCAAATATGTATTTGTCCTCTAGAAGTTTTACTTTCCAATTACTGCAGATCAAAACAGAAGGGAACGTGCCTTCTGGCCAGTGTGTTCTGATACACACACCAAAGCAAAGTCTGTTTGAATGTGTAAATACAAAATTTAACTTGAAACAACACAACCCGGAATGTTTACCTCTCAACCTTTCTGCTTGTTATTTCCATTTGTTTGAGGCTTAAGACATTTCTTGGTGCAAAATCTCTGACCACAGACACCAGCCCTTCCATAAACACCCTCTAGGGGTGATACTGCCTAGATTTGCAGATTTTTCCATGGGTCATTCACATGAAGCCAGTCTGTTGAGAGATGATTCTACAGTACATCAGTGAAGCAGTGCAAAAACAGATTGTCTTGTTTTATCAATTTATACAAGGCAAAGAATTGTGCTTATCATCTAAATATGCCTTGTTCTGAAGCTGACATTTTATGTCAATTACCTCGTGCCTTGTTGCTATGTTTTGATTTGAGTTATGTGGATATCTGTTCAATTTTCCATGTCTCCATACATATACAATTTTATGATTTTTGTCTTCTTGTTCACCCCATCTCAACTATTTTTAGTAAAACTGTAATTTTCTAATTAAGTTCATAATCAAAGAATTTGGGGCTAAGATTTGTGATCATTTGTTAGTATCATGGTAATCCTTATGTAGCACTTTATGCATGTGTTTTCTGAAATTATGAAGGAAATAAATTTCTAGTTTGAAGTTGATGAACCTTGTGAAACTTGACTCCTGGGAAAAGCTATCAGTATATACTGTTTTTTCCTCTCTGTTCCAGTGCCAAAGTCTTCTGACAGAGGCCTGGGATATGGTTAAATTGTGAACACATGCAGAAATCTTTTTAAGTCAACTAAAAATATATATATGAATGATGTATTTTGTTACTGATGAAATCACTTGATAGCTTTTACATTTGCTTAAGTAAAACAAATTAAAATGTTATAAAGATGATCATCTGTTAGATTAAGGAGAAATTTTTCTATAGATATTCCTATTCTAGTTCATTTAGACAAAACATAGCGTCCGTCATGTGCTGAGCCCCACTCTTTCTCACTGTAGCACACTTTCTCTGTCTCTCTCAGATGTATGTCTGCTTGAAGAATTCTTTCTTAGTGCTGCACATGAATAGTGTAGCAGGCCATAATGTTCTACTGTATCTCCTGTTTCATGTGTGAATTTCACAGGCCCTACTAATGCTCTTGCTGTTGACTAGAGATGCCATACTATTAATACTTAAAATAGGCCATTAAGAGATTGAAAAATATTAACAGTTTTTATGGACTCTCTGGAATTGTGGCTATAGGAGACGAGAGATGGAGGAGCATCTCTCTCGCATATTTTAGCCATAGGCTGACGGAACACAGAGATCTGTAACAGAAAGAATAAACTCAAAGTAAGCACAGGATGTACATTAACACTTGGGTGGCGCAAGAAGTGAATTTTGGGGTAAATGTCATGTTTTGGGAATTTATATAAGGATTGCCTGGCAGGCATGAGAGAAGTAGTGATGTGAAAATTCACTACAGATGGTCTAGGCGAGGGGTGAAGGGGGGGAGGGACCAAATGAGTGAGTGACAGGTTATAGAGAGGCACGTACTGAGAGTGTAACATTTGGCTGCAGTGTTATACGTGCCCTTATCTATCATTTGTACGGGAAATTGTGAGACCCAGACTTTATGGCTTTTTATTTGTCAAATGAGAACCAAACATTGACTTAGCCGAAAACCTCTTTTCCACGTGGTGAACTTCAACAGCTTGTGGGACACAGTTGAATGAAAGATGAAATATTTCCTCTGGTTTAAAAAAGCTTTGGTCATTAATAATGTGTATCCAAGTAAATATGCTCCATTGGTTTCTTTATGGTTGATTTCAAATGAAATATTTGGATAACTAATTCAAGAAATGTCCTTGAGATTGGTGCATGCATTTGAAGTTGTCACCACTGTAGACTTCCACAGTCTTTTGTATAACTTTTTCAAAAATACTTTCATTTTATTCTGTTCCCTGGCTAGGCCAAGTTCAAGGACATTTGGCTTGCTTTACTGGTATAATCATGCATGTAGAAGGGTAACTGTTCTGTGTTGGGGGAAAACTGTATAATTTGATTATTTTAAGCGAGGAATGGGGAGCTCTTAATGTTATTTTAAAAGGTAGAAATGATCACCAAGAGGTAGGAAGTTAATTTTGCTTTGAGAAGTTGCTTTTTTTCCCCTCACTGTATAAAATTCATTTTGGATGAAGGCCATGGGAAGTGTTACTGTGGAAACTGTTACTGCGAGGCTGGTTGGCATGGAGATAAATGCGAATTCCAGTGCGACATTACCCCCTGGGAGAGCAAGCGAAGATGCACTTCTCCAGATGGCAAAATCTGCAGCAACAGAGGTGTGTCATTCATACATGTTACTACATAATTGGGAAGAGAACAAAGCTCTTAACTGTTAACACTGGGCTCTCTGTGTTCCCTTTAGTGTGGAGGAAGTCATCTTTTATAATCATTTACTTTGATGTAAATCAACATTTACTATACCAACAGTCTTCTCTTTCTTGTTTCTTACTGAGTAGGAAACAGAAGGATAAGGAAGTCGCTGTCATTCTTTAGGCTTCACTGAATAAATACTTAACATAGGGACTGTAATTTCTTTGGCGGCCATCCAGAAATAGCACAGCACTGCTAAAAGGCAATTCTTGTAGATACTTCTGTTAAATGTCTCTTGACTAACAGAACTGTCTACAGCATGAGCATCTAATTACCCAGAGAGTATTTGGAAAACCCTCTTGTCTTAATTATGAGTAAATTGAAGGCTGGGTTGAAACATGGGATTGATAGAGATGAAATTCAGCTTCTATATGAAATAATGAAAATGTGATACTAACACAATAGCTATAGAAATTGCATGTGAAGTGGCTATATGAAGTTTAGATGACCTTAAACAAAAATTTTAAAAATATATTAATATTTCTTAAATATAATAATAGCTATTTTTAAAAAGATTTTATTTTATTTATTTGAAAGACAGTTACAGAGAGAGGTAGAGACAGAGAGAGAGGTCTTCCATTTGCTGGTTCACTCCCCAGATGGCTGCAATGGCCAGAGCTGCACCAACCAGAAGCCAGGAGCTTCTTCTGGGTCTCCCACGAGGTGCAGGGGCCCAAGAACTTGGGCCATGTTCTACTGCTTTTCCAGGCCATAGCAGAGAGCTCGATTGGAAGAGGAGCTGCTGGGACTAGAACCAGTGCGCATATGGGATGCCGGCGCTTCAGGCCAGGGCTTTACCCCACTGTGCCACAGCGCCGGCCCATAACAGTTAGCTATTGAAATCAAACCAGTTTAACAGTTCTTGAAATTATTGCTATTTGACCCCTTGTTAGCTGCATTGGTAGATAAGAAAGACCCATTCTGGGCCTTTATCGTTGCCTACCTGATCACATCAACAAATAGTTAGATTTAGTTCTAGGAAATTATGAAACTCTAGGTACCTCAAAGCTATTTTTTGTTTCTATCAATGAATGATTCATTTTGATTGGCATTGATCATACGGAGAGACGTAACACAGAACCTTTCAAAAGTTGACACGAGGCCGGCGCCGCGGCTCACTAGGCTAATCCTCCGCCTAGCGGCGCCGGCACACCGGGTTCTAGTCCCGGTCGGGGCGCCGGATTCTGTCCCGGTTGCCCCTCTTCCAGGCCAGCCCTCTGCTGTGGCCAGGGAGTGCAGTGGAGGATGGCCCAGGTGCTTGGGCCATGCACCCCATGGGAGACCAGGAGAAGCACCTGGCTCCTGGCTCCTGCCATCGGATCAGCGCGGTGCGCCGGCCGCAGCGCGCCGGCCGCGGCGGCCATTGGAGGGTGAACCAACGGCAAAGGAAGACCTTTCTCTCTGTCTCTCTTTCTCACTGTCCACTCTGCCTGTAAAAAAAAAAAAAAAAAAAAAAAAAAAGTTGACACGAAATGTGCCACAGCCCTGTACACAGAGAAGGAAATCAGATGGCGGTACTTGGAAAAAGAATTCTAAAGAAAAATCCTCTCTTTCTGCTGACTTGATCTCCTCTCTAATACCAGTTCACTGTGGGTTTTATTTTGACACATAAGCCATGTTTTCTTCAGTCCTCTTCATTCAGTAGTGTTCATAGCCACCATTTTGTCAGTGTGTGAGAGAAGGAACCGACCACAGAGATGCTGGAATAGGGACAAGGGATCAGTTAGGCTGCAGATTTCGGTCAGGCTCTGCAGTAGACTTGTGAGGGCACTGAGGGGCAGACATCCACTCTGCATCCTCCTCTCCCCTGCTTCCCCATGCATGGTGTGGAATGTTCTGATTGGAGAAATGGCAGAGGCGATGGGCAGCGGCTTGCCTGGTGAAGCTCACAGCTCATGAGCTTCTAAAGCACACGGAGGCAGGGTAAGAGTAGGCACAGGGTGAGTTTGTTTTTCTCAGTACCTGGTGTGTCCTAGCCATTCCTTATCACTGCTTTCCCAGGCAGCAGAGAGACACTGGTCCCTGCACAAACCTACCTCACCTTCCATTCTGGCCCATTTTGAGGGCCCTCGAAAGCAATGTTGCAGACACACTTACTGAATCCACTTTCTTACGTACCTGGCAAGCTGTTACTTCAACAAATGTGCATGGCTGGGAGCCCTCCCTCTCCCCTTCCCAATTTATACTAGTAGGAAAGCAATGCATATCCTTTGTTTTCATAATTTAGATGGTAAAGTAGAATATAAAGGAAAGAAACGGACACATAATTTTAACACACTAAAAGTTTATGAAAATGGAATTAGAAGATGTTTATGTGTTGCAAAAATTTTGAAATCTATACATACGAGGGGGTCAAAAAATGCATGGAGAATTAAAAGAAAAAACTATGAATCAACTACAAAAATTTTTTTACTTGAATGAACATCTTTTAATTCTATTTTCTCTAAGACTTTTTGGAAGTACCTTCATATAACCTCTTTTTACCTTTTGATATGTGACCTCTTTTTTCACTCATGTAAAGTTTTAAATTGTCATGGATCATTAAAACTATGGTAGTATATAATTCTTTTTTTAAAATTATTTTTTTATTTGAAAGAGGAGTTACAGAGAGAAGTAGAGCCAGAGAGAGAGAGAGAGAGAGAGAGATCTTTTATTCTGCTGCTTCACTCCCCAAATGACCACAATGGCCAGAGCTGAGCTGATCTGAAGCCAGGAGTCAGGAGCTTCCTCCAAGTCTCCCATGCTGGTGCAGAGGCCCAAGGACTTCTACTGCTTTCCCAGGCCATAGCAGAGAGCTGGATCGGAAGAGGAGCTGCCAGGACTTGAACCGACGGCCATATGGGATGCTGGCGCTGCAGGCTGGGGCTTTAACCCACTGCGCCACAGCACAGTAGTATCTAATTCTTAACAATTTTTTAGGCAAAGTTTTACAAAACACTGTATTTGTAGCAAAACTGATACACATGTGTGTTCCTTTTGGTTTTTCGTATTTTAGCTCCCTCATATAAGGGAGAGCAGGCAATATTCGTCTTTCTGTGTCTTATTTATTTCTTTATTTAAATTCATGTATGTGGCTCCCCTTTTCTTGTGCTTTTTCTCACTAAATACTAAAGTTCAAGCATATTATCATGCTGATTTATAACAATATTTTCACTTAATAAAAGAATTTGCCTACCTTTCTCTGTTCACAGTGCAAAATCTTATAATTACTCCTAATGTGTTCTTTGTAGTCTACCCTACAAATGTACCGTGGCTACATTAATTGGTTCCTCATTCATAGATATTTTGGTCATTATAAGTTAATCAGTAACATAAACACAACCTTTTGTAACCCTGCATGAATAGTTCTACTTTTCCTTTGTATTGGTTGTATTAATTGACATAGACCATTATGCCAAATCATAACATACATCTAAAAATTATTACATGGAATCGCTACTGAAACACTTGTACCATTTTGTGCTTCCCTTCAGAGCAGGAAGGGAGGGAGCATTGTGTCCACACTGTGGTTCTGCTCTGACCTCTGAAAGGGCTCTAACTATCGTTTCACAACTCCCCTGCTGCACTCCAGCAGTAGAGCTAAGTGTCAGCATTTCTCATGTTTAGCCATCCTCACTGACCCTGGAGTTCCCTCTTACTCTCATTTGTCCATTTTACTTTAGGCACATTCATCCTCTCTCTGTTAAGAATTGTTTAGGTGTTTGCAAGAGTGCTCCTAATGAGAAAATTCTTTTTTTTTTTTTTTTAGTCTGTTACATTTTGATGGTGTTTGGCTCATTCAAAATTTTAGATTTGAATGAAGTTTAATCTACTTTTTTTCTTTTAGTAATTCTGCTTTAAAGAGTTCTTAATAAAAGTATTTCGTTCATATTTTATGATTTTATTTTGTACAGTTAAACCTGTAACCCAGCCAGGACTTACTTAGATATAAGATGTGAAAAAGGGACTTAATTTTATTTTTCCCACTAGTGATTAGTTGGTTATCCTAAAGATGGTAACTGATAATCCACACAAAGTAAATGATTTACAACTGGACCTTTTCCTATGCAAATCTCCAAATGATCAAAATCAGGTCTTTCGGTCTGATCTCTAGCACATTCTATTACCAGGTCCATCTGAGCCGGCGAACCTGACTTGTTAGTCTTCCTTAGCATGCACCTCAGATACCCATGTGTCTTGCTGCGTGTTGCTTTCTTGACTGTAAATCCCAGCTGCGTTTATTCCCAAAACATTTCCCTCTTCTCTGTGTATTCAGTCCATTGTCTTTTTCCTCCAGCCACAACTGGTCTGCCCTCATAGCATTTATGTCCCGGTTTACAAAATGTCAATACTAACACTTTTAGCGCTTGCTAATTTTTCTTTGAGCTTGCTTTTTGTTAGAGTGATTGTAAGCTTCTTGAGGGCAAACGATGACATACTTTTTTGTTTTGGAACTATCTTTGAGGGAAAGTAGTACAGCGCTAGTGACACATCCCATAACTTCACATATTTACAGTCAATGATAGCTTGGGCTTATGATGAAAAGTTCTCTACTATCAACTTGATAGTGATTTTTCCTTCTTAGAATATTTTTTATCTGTGTTTCCCAAATACAAAAGAAGCAATGGTGCTGGGGAGGAGCAATGTGTAAGATGCTTTGTATGCTAAACTGATCTTCTGTATATAAAGAGAATCGAAAATGAATCTTGATGTGAATGGAAGGGGAGAGGGAGTGAGAAAGGGGAGGGTTGCGGGTGGGAGGGACGTTATGGGGGGCAAGCCATTATAATCCATAAGCTGTACTTTGGAAATTTGTATTCGTTAAATAAAAGTTAAAAAAAAAAGAAAAGGATATAAAACCTGCACAAAAATCTACCAAAAAAAAAAAAAAGATGCTTTCTTTCATAATTTGTCTGGACTGGACTCATACAAAATTCTTTTTTCCACTCAGGGACTTGTGTGTGTGGCGAGTGTTCTTGCCATGATGTAGATCCCACTGGAGACTGGGGTGATATTCATGGGGACACCTGTGAGTGTGATGAACGGGACTGCAGAGCTGTCTACGACCGATACTCTGATGACTTCTGTTCAGGTAAAGCCTCTCCTAGTTCTTGTTTCTAATTGAAAAACACTTGTTTTCCTGTTGTCAGGCTTCTTTCTCATTCTCAGATGCTGTAAAGAAAACAGAACGTGCATTCCACAGCATTCACTGTTGCCATGCTCCTATTAGTAACTTGGAAAGCCTATAGCAAACTAACACATTTAGCAAAGTAAGAGGCACCTGTTCTCTTAAAATCAATCTTATGCCTTGCAGAGGGGAACCATTAGCTCCAGGTATCTACTGAACTCGGCTCTGAGAATGCAGAACTAACCGATCTGATGATAGTTAGCACTCAGAAAGGACAATTACATTAATGTATAATATAGCTTAGAATGACATGGTACAGTCCTCAGAGATATTTTATGCATTGATAACTTGGTAGGATTTATGCTAAATTATTCTAGAATATAGTCTAGAATTGAGTATCAGTAAGTTCAGAACTTTTTAAAAGATTTATTTATTTGAAATGCAGGGTGGGAGGGTGATTATGAGGGGGAAAAGCCACTATAATCCAAAAGTTGTACTTTGGAAATTTATATTTATTAAATAAAAGTTAAAAAAAAGAAATGCAGGGTTACAGAGAGAGAGACAGAGGAGGAGAGACAGAGAGAGAAATCTTCCATCTGCTGACTCACTCCCCAAATGGCCGCAACTGGGCTGGTCTGAAGCCAGGAGCCAGGAGTTTGTTCTGGATATTTCATGTGCATGCAGGGACCCAAGCAATTGGGCCATCTTCTACTGCATTCCCAGGTGCATTAGCACGGAGCCAATGTCCATATGGGATCCTGCTACGCCACAGCGCCAGCCCCTGGATTCAGAATTTTATATGATACATATTTATGGAGCAGATACTATTTGCTAGAGCTTGGGTATCATCTGTGCTAATGGTTCCACCAGTGAAGGAGACAAACAGGATCACAACTTGATGACGGCTCTAAACTAAATGCAGATGAAGAACGTGTCATGGAGCAAAGAGAAAGCAACCAGGGTTATCTGGAAAGTGTCATTTAGGAAAGAGGCGTTACAGGTTTTCAGTCCATTTCTATTCGACAACCCAGAATATGCATGTGCATGTTTTTAAGCCTGACTGCTTGACTGGTGCCTACTGATAGGAAACTGCTCTGGTTTCCTGAAAGTTCCAACAGAAGGAAATGAAAGAATTGCCCTATGTAACTATGACGTGCCGTCCAAGGTATCTCCAGCCTGGCTGAAGAAAGCCTGCTGCTAAAACCTACAAAACCTCACAGGAGGATTTCCCTATTTTGATCATCCCTGGTGTTCTGCAGAGCTTCCTACACATTTTGACACTGTTCTGTTGAGGGGATTTTTCCACTGTTCATCATCTATTGGAGTGTTCTTCATTGTCACCATTATCAATGCCCTGGTAATACCAGAGCTAACAACTCTGACTTTTAAATGCCAAACCTATATTGAGAAAGTTGGGAGTTTGTTTGTTTGCCATTTTCACCAAGCTGATGTGGCTTTTTGCAGAGGAGGCGATGCATAGTGCATGCACTGTGGGATGTTATTGAATGGCAATGCACTTGGGGTTCTGCCTGAACGAAAAGCTTACTTGCTAAAGAAATATGAGAAGGATGAGCAATGCATGAGGCATGGGAAGCTGTGATCTCTGTATGGGCCTAGAATCAGTTTGAAATTACCAGACTGCACAGGTAAGGAAGGGGATGGTACAGGGTAAAGCTACTGAGAAACAGCAATTAAAGGGCTTTTGACTTTGCCGCAGAGTCAGGCTTTATCCTACAGGCAATGGAGGGCTCATGATGGTGTTGGGCAGAATGCCACAGTTCCAGTTTCCAGTCTGGTTGTCTGCATAAGTGTTTTGTCACTTACCAAAGTGGGGAACATAAGACAAAGTTTTCAAGTTGGTTTCTAGATGTCTAACATGGTGCTGTGAGAGTCAGAGTTGAACATGAGAATTTGGAGTTGTAAGCATGGGATTGGTTAGGATTTTCTGGGGCTTAGACAATGTGATTTAAGAAAATCTGGAGATAAATATGAATTTGCAAGATTTTAAATAAAGGAGACAATTGGGCTCTATATAAAAAAAAAAGTTGTGACTTGCTGTGGCTGGTGCCTCTCTGTTTTGGTACATGAGGACACCATGTTAAATCCACCATCTTGATCTCGATCCTGATTTTGGAATGGTGTTGGAAAATTAGAAATGCTACATCGTAGTGACAATTAGGGGTCCTTCAAGCTGTGGCCGTGGGGGGGAACTTTGGTGCTGATACTACAGTTGACACTTCTGTCTTATCATGGCTCATGGGAACTGTCCTTTAACCCTAGAGCTATCACTATAGTTCAGGCAGGTGAGGTGGGATGAGGGAGGCCTCCCTGGAATCTAATGTTCCACGTCATCTATTCCTCCTCCTACTTTCTGCCCCATTTTCTCCTTCCCCATGTTTTCCATTCTCTGTTCTCATAGGAGATTTCAGAGCAAGTTAGGCAATTGGGAAGTTATGGCGGCACAGTTGGTGGGATTGCTCATGAGAGAGGGGCTAGGGACAAAATGTGTAAACCTTTTAATTCTTTGGTATGTGGCCTCCTTCTATGAGTGTAGAAAGTAGGGGTGAAAGGAAGTGTTGGGACAGTGGGTTGCGGTCTGAGCACTAAAATATAAATCTGTCCTTGTGTTTAATTATTCCTTGCCTGAAATGAATTGGATATGGCTAGTCCTCTACAACACGCCTCCCACACGTGGAATGAAGAACTCATGGAGGAAGGAATTCACATTAGCAAAGAGCCTGCTTATGCTGTTAGACTCTTTATGGGATTTTTCTTGTACTTCTTTCCATTTTATTTGCATACTAACTCACAGAGGGAGACACATCATCTACATTTTTATTAGAACAGGAGATAGTTCAGAGAAATTAATGAACTTGACAAAGCTCATGCTGTCAGTGTCATGAGAAAACACATAGGTGGGTACTTCAAGAAGTTCATGGAAAATGCTATTAAAATAAAAGTTTATTGCAGTGTAAAAAATTGTAAGCCATTTATAGTTTTTTTCTATTATATGCATTTTACCAAACTATTTAAATTACCTCTTTTTAGTCTAAGCACCTGTGTAATTTAATCTCCAGGGGATACAAATAAAATTCTTCAATTTTGCTTTATTTTAGTTAGGAAGAACTATGTTCTGGATATCCCAAAATCTTATAAAACTAAGCTTTTTGGAACATGATGATGAGCTGGGGCAGGCACCTTCATCCTTACTAAATCTGTAGCATGCTATATATTATTCTTAGGGAGCTATTAGTCTTCACAGTTTTCCTAATTATCAGACTAACTTGCACCATAGGAAGGGTGCCATCTAGTTGATTATTGAGTGCATTAATACCTTTGTGTTATGAGACAGAGCAACCCAACTCTATCAATATTCTCTAGTGATTCTTGCAAAGGTGGAATGCAATCAGGCTCAGATGAAATGCAGTTTTATTTTTAGCTCTCATTCTTGCCACCCTGAGAGTATTGGTGTTATTTAAGTCCAGGGGAAATCTCTGGATGGATTAGTTTAAATTGACTCTTAATTGATATTCTCATTTTATTCATCCATTTGTCTACTTAATAACACATTCAGATGTAACTATTTTATGCCTACAGCATCATGGGTGTAGGGGATGCAAGCATGTTAAAACATGGTCCCTGCTGCAAAATCAGTTTTGTTTATTTTTTAATCTTATCTGTTGTTTGGAATTTATACGTGGTGTGTATGTGTTCATTTATCCATATACAGACTTGACATACTCACATATGCACACTCCTCGAAGATAATATACTAGTGACAAAGTTTGAGTGTGACTAAAATGACCAGCAACTGGCCAATCACCCCAAAGAGCACTGACATCCTGTTTATTACACTTGATTTTCTTCCTAATTCAGAAAGAACTCTTATATTCCTGCTGGCTTCTTACTATTCTGGTCTATTTCCTGAAATCCGGCAATTGGAAAAGTATTCCTTAGTGTGACCTTGAACTTTATCTTTCATCTGGTCCCACCTACAAAAACAATGGAGTTAGAATCCTTTGATAAAACCACATTGTGTAAGGAAATTAGTCATTATGGATCGCCAAAGAATCAAGGAGAGAGACAAAGGAATTGATTAAGTGTGTTCAGTTTGCATTGTCTTGAAAGGAAAATCAATATATTGAATGGATTTTAAAAAAATAACAAGTTCTAGTTAGATCTAATTTGTTTCCTGGAGCTTTTCCCTAGTGATGGCATTCATGTTATTTTGTAAGCAACTGCTTATAAATACCAGATTTGAATTCATGGACATTTTGTTATCATTTACAAAGAAGACATATCCTTTATAGCAAGGAAGTGTCTTTCTGGACTAGACGCAACTGCGCTCACCCTAGGGTGCTATTTCCAGGTTCCGGTAACTCAGAAGAGCACAGGGGTGACAGTGTTCACTGCCACAGCCTTGCAGTGTGGCTGGGGGGCCTCCTGCTGGGGGCTCATGCTGCAGGCCTCCTTGTCCATGTCGTGTAGATTGGGCTGTAGTCACATCCACAGTAGGCGATCATAACAATACAAAGCACTGTGTTGCTCTCCACGGCTATTTGTGTGTGTACACACGCATGTGTTTTAGTTTATGTGTCTAGGTCTTTGGAGAGAACTCTGTTTGAATTCCTCTGATGTTCGGTATCAAGAATAAACACCAGCATTCTTTCATCTCTCTTTTGTTCTCTGCCTACACAGTTAAAGAATAGTTGTTAAAAGCAACATAATGAACTCTTAAGGCTTAACACATATACATCATATACATCAATTTGACAAACTAGTATGAAAGCACTGACTTTCATATCAGTGTGGTTAAAATCCTCCTTCTGGTTTTCTCATTTGAAAGATCAAATTTATGTGAGGCTCGGAAAGGACAGTGGCAGATGTAGGTAAAGCACACAAATTTCTTCTTTTCTTTCATGCTTTTTCCACTATTTACTTGTAATAGACCCTTATATATTATGGCAGTCTCATTTGATTCCTAAGCTCTCCTTTCTATGTCAAAGCTCAGTAGTTTCATCTGCTTTCTTATTTTAACTTTTTGATTATTTGAAAGAGAGTAGAGAGGAAGGGTGGGGGGAGGGAGCGCCCATCTGCGTTATAGAAGATCAAGATTACTTTCCCTTATTGCTTTTATGCTTGCTTTTTCTATGATCTTCCTTCCTCCCAAAAAATGAAGCCTTCAAAAAAAATCCTTGGGGCTGGCACTGCGGTATAGTGGGTAAAACCACCTCCTGCAGTGCCGGCCTCATCCCATATGAGTACTGGTTTTAGTCCTGGCTGCTTCCTCTTCCCATCCAGCTCTCTGCTATGGCCTGGGAAAGCAGTAGAAGATGGCTCAAGCCCTGGGGCCCCTGCACCTGAATAGGAGACCCAGAGTAGGTGCCTGTCTCCTGGCTTTTGGATCAGCCCAGCTCCGACCGTTTCGGCCATTTGGGGACTGAACCAGTGGATGGAAGACCTCTCTCCCCTCTGTCTCTGCCTCTGCCTCTCTGTGACTCTGCCTTTTAAATAAATGAATCTTGTTTTTTTTTTTTTTTTTTTTTAAATCCTATGCTACTCTTTCAGGGGACACATCTCAGGAAAAGTCTAGAATACATATATGTGGACAGTAGGAGCAGAAGTCATCCTGAACCACACACCACTCTCACTTTGCTATTTTCCCAAATAGGATCAAAGCCTTTTCTCCCAAAGCCAATCGCAACAATGGCACTAACTCATAGATTCATTGTAATGTGTAAGCAGTTGGCTGCAGGTTACTGGGAGCACTGGATGAGTTACAGCCAGGACCGCAGCTGAGGCACAAGGCTGAGTTGAGAGGCACAGGAATTAGGGGTTATCACACACATGACAGAAGTGAGGTCACATTAGATACGGCAGTGCCTGGAGGTGATAGGAACAGTCCTGGAGAATGTGCATCATGTGGCCTTGAGTACAAGGAGGGAGCGCCGCAGTGCCGCCGGGCAGGATTTCCCCTCCAGGATTTGTGGAAGAGCATAGACAGGGTGAAGTGATAGAAAAGGAAGGCTGCAAGAAAAGGAGGCACCGGGACTGGGGAAAGCTGCGAAGGGTGAGGAAACAATAGGCTGCAAGCTCGGAGGAGAAGGAGGGGACATTGGAAAAGGGGCATCGTGGTAAATGACACCCGGAGTTCTCCTTCCAGGTCTAGAGCTGCCGATTGCTTTTCTAAGATTGTTATATTTGAGATGCAGAAGTGTGTGTGTTCGTAGACAGAGGAGGAGGACAAGGCGGGGAGGGGAAGGTTGCAAGGACCCATCTACTTGAGCTATCATTGTTGCCCTCCAGGATCCACACCAGCAGGAAGCTGGGACCACAGCACAGCCTGGGTTGAACCCAGACATTCTGATGTGCAACACGGGCATCTTAACTGCCAGACCAAGCAGCTGGACTGTGCTTTTTCCACATGTGTGAAGGCCCCCACAGTTAATCTGACTGACCCCCCTTTGATATTCATTAGTTCCGATTCTAAGTCTAAACATCTCTTTTTTTTAAACTTTTAGTTAGTAAAATATAAATTTCCAAAGTACAGTTTATGGATTACAATGGCTTCCCCCCCCCCATAACCTCCCTCTCACCCGCACCCCTCCCAACTCCCACTCCCTCTCCCATTCCATTCACATCAAGATTCTTTTTCAATTATCTTTATATACAGAAGATCAATTCAGTATATATTAAGTAAAGATTTCATCAGTTTGCACCCACACAGAAACACAAAGTGTAAATACGTTTTCGGTACTAGTTATAGCATTACTTCACATTGGACAACACATTAAGGACAGATCCCACATGAGGAGTAAGTACACAGTGACTCCTATTGTTGACTTAACAATTTGACACTCTTGTTTATGGCGTCAGTAATCTCCCTAGGCTCTAGTCATGAGTTGCCAAGGCTATGGAAGCCTTTTGAGTTCGCCGACTTCGATCTTATTCAGACAGGGTCATAGTCAAAGTGGGAGTTCTCTCCTCCCTTCGGAGAAAGGTACCTCCTTCTTTGATGGCCCCGTTTTTTCCACCGGGATCTCACTCTCTCACTCGCAGAGATCTTTCATTTAGTTTTTTTTTTTTTTTTTCTTGCCAGCGTGTCTTGGCTTTCCATGCCTAAAATACTCTCATGGGCCCTTCAGCCAGAGCTGAGTGCCTTAAGTGCTGATTCTGAGGCCAGAGTGCTGTTCAGGACATTTGCTATTCTACAGGTCTGCTGTGTATCCCACTTCACATGTTGGATCGTTCTCTCCCTTTTCTATTCTATCAGTAGTATTTGCAGACACTAGTCTTGTTTGTGTGATCCCTTTGACTGTTAGACCTATCAGTGTGATCAATTGTGAACTGAAATATCTCTTTTTTTAATGACTTCAGACTTTTGGATTCATTGGATTCCAACACTTTTTTTAAAAAAATACTGACGTGAGTGCACTTCAGATGGAAAACGGTTGCTCTTAAACATGTGCTCCATCTGCACAACCTGAGACCTCAGTCGCTGGCCCCTCCCCTGCCCCCTGGCTTTTGGTCATTCTACCTGCCCATGGCTGGAAATACTGCTGTGTGTTGCTGCCTGTGAATTCACAGTGGCAGGTAGCAAGCATCCTCTCATGGAGTTAGAGATGTCCTGGCATCCTTAGTTGCTGGGTCTTTGGTTCTAACTTCCTCAGCCATTTTGAACTTCTGAGAACAAAAAAACTCCCAGTCCTACTTGAATCTAACTGTTCTCAGTCTTATTGCTAACGTGCCTGCTAGTTTTCCACACATGGGACCGGGTGCTGTGCTTTGTTCAACATTTTCGTGGAAGATCTAGATGTTCCTGAAATGAAATTCTCCAAGGATTTCAAAACCAGTGGCTCCCATAAAATAACAGAACTGTTTGCACTTTAAGTGTTTTATATATATATATATACACACACACACACACACACACATATATATATATATATATATACATTTTTTTTGACAGGCAGAGTTAGACAGAGAGAGAGAGACAGAGAGAAAGATCTTCCTTCCATTGGTTCACCCTCTAAATGGCTGCTATGGCCAGCGCGCTGTGCAGATCCAAAGCCCAGAGCCAGGTGCTTCCTCCTGGTCTCCCATGCAGGTGCAGGGCCCAAGGACTTGGGCTATCCTCCACTGCCTTCCCAGGCCACAGCAGTGAGCTGGACTGGAAGAGGAGAACCAGGACAGAACCGGTGCCCTGACCAGGACTAGAACCTGGAGTGCTGGCGCCACAGGCGGAGGATTAGCCTAGTGAGCTGCAGCGCCGGCCAAAGTGTTATATGTTTTTAAGAACTGCTATTTATATATGTGTTTGCAGTTCAGCTCTGTTTTCAAAGTTTGTCCTAACTTACATGAGGGTTGAGAAGAAGGATCGGAATTTTTCAAACTGAGGCAAATGCCAAAAAGCCACAGAATCCAACAGCCTATGAGATGTAACTACTACTAATAAATAAGTGTAAACCATTATAGTAAAAATTCTGCCACCATTCATGACAGTTCTTTATCTTCCCCCGTCAGGGAATTTTATCTTTCCTGAACTTTTTTATATATAGGAAGTTGATCTTAAAGGATTGTAACTCCATATAGGTTACTGTTTTAGGCTAAGTGCTTTACACTAACTATGCGGTGCTTAGCAAAGAGCAAATGTGTATAAAGTACAGAGTACTGAAGACAAGATCCTGTTTCAATGAACTATCCAAAATAGAAGTTAAACAATCTTATTTGCAATAGAGTAAAAAGTAAAATGCTTAGGAATAATACTGAGCTGAATGATATGAATGTTGAAAATTATAGAAGATGAAAGAAACTGAAGACACAAATATGAAGATATCCCATTGTCATATATCATAAAAATAAATATTATTAAAATGTCTCTAGTATCCTAAGTGATATATAGATTCAGTGAAATCTCTATCAAAAATCTCATTGCACTTTTCACTGGAAAAAAAAATCTTAAAATTTTCAAGTGACCACAAGATTTTTCCAACTGTATTACAAAGCCATAGTAATCAAAACTATTTGGTAGGGGCTGGTGCTGTGATGTAGCAGGCTAAGCCTCTGCCTCTGATGCTGGCATCCCTTATCAGTGCCAGTTTGTGTCTCGGCTGCCCCTCTGCCAATTCATCCCTCTACTTATGGCCTGGGACAGCAGTGGAAGATGGCCCAGGTGCTTGGGCTCCTGCACCCATGTGGGAGACTGGAGGAAGTTTCTGGCTTTGGATCAGCCCAGCTCTGGCCATTGTGGACTTTTGGAGGGTCAACCAGCAGATGGAAGACTCTTCTCTCGGCCTCTCCCTCTATCTGTAACTCTCCATTAAATAAATAAATAAAATATTTTTTAAAATTATTAAAAATCTATATGGTACTGGCATAAAACCAGATTCAGAGACCAATGGAATGGAATAGAAGGCTCAGAAATAAACCTACCCATTTATGGTCATCTAATCTTCAAAAACGACACCAAGAAGAAATACATGGAAATTCTAGTCTCTTGAAAGAATTATATTAGTGCAAATAGACACCCACATGTCAAACAATTAAACTGAATTTTTATCTAATAGCATATATAAAATTTAACTCAAACTGTATTAAAACTTAAGTATAAGGCCTGAAACTATGAAATTCAGAGAATTAAACAGGAGAAAATCTTTAGGACCTTGGTTTTGGCATTGAGATTTGGATATGACAGTTGGAGGCACGGTTAAAAAAAGATAATAAAGTGGGACTACATACAACTAGAAGTGTCTGCAACAGCAAAGGAAACAATCAACAAAATGAAAAAAACACCTAAAGGAGAAAATATTTATAATTCATATATCCTATAAGGTGTTAACATCTAAAATATAGGAGGGACTCACAGAACTTAATAATAGGAACTGAATAGACATTTTTCTAAAGATGGTATGCAAATTACCAATGGATATATGAATGAGTGCTCAACATTACTAATTGTCAGAGGAATACAAATAATGAAATGTCACCTCATGCCTGTTGGAATGGCTACTCTCAAAAGGTCAAAAGTAAGTGTTGGACAGGATGTGAATTAAATTTTTAAATGGTGTTCATGGGAATGTAAATTTGCATAGCTTTTATAGAGACTGTTATAGAAGTTCCTCCCTGAAAAATTAAAAATAGAACTACCATATGATCTAAAAATTTCTAGGTGTATAGCCAAAGGAAATAAAAGCGGTATCTCAAATAGCTATCTGCTCTCTCATTGCAGCATTTTGTACAATAGCAAGTATATCACAGCATTTTTAACAGTGAATTTACATAGACAACCTGAGTGTCAACAGATGAATGTGTAAAGAAAACATGGTGTAGATGCACAATGGTGGACACTGTGCTAAGTGAAACAAGCCAGACACAGAACATCAAATACTGCATGATTTTACTCATTCACATGTGGAATCTTAAAATGTCAAACTCATAGGAACAGAAAGAGCACAGGTAGTTGTTTACCAGGGATTCAAGGTAGGGAAGGTGGGGATTGGTCAAAGTATACAGATTTTCAACATCTTAAGATGAATGAGTTAAGGAGAGCTAATGTTCAGTATAATCTTGGTTACTAACAGTACACTGAATACTTGAAATTTATGAGTAGGGTAGATCTTGAGTATTCTCACCATATACCCACACACAAAAAAGTAATTGTGTGAGATGACAAATGTGTTAATTTATTGTGTTAATTATTCCAGTGTACATAAATGTATCAAAAATCAAGTTGTACATCTTAAATCTGTATAGTATTTGTCCTTTATATCTCCATAAAGCTGAAAAATTAAAGATCGGTCCCTCCAAAATTCTAGATTTTACTCCTTTTGTGAGCTTGTGTCCTTCACCCTCAATTTTTCTATGGTTGTGAGAGTTTAGTGAAAAAGATGGCTGAATTACTCATTAGAAAAATGAATCTTGCTTGGGGCCGGTGCCATGGCTCACTAGGTTAATCCTCCACCTTGCGGCACCTGCATCCTATGTGGCCGCCGGTTCTAGTCCCGATTGCTGCTCTTCCAGTCCAGCTCTCTGCTGTGGCCCAGGAGGGCAGTGAAGGATGTCCCAGGTGCTTGGGCCCTGCACCCACATGGGAGACCAAGAAGAAATACCTGGCTCCTGGCTTTGAATCGGTGCAGTGCCGGCCGTAGCAGCCATTTGGGGAGTGCACCAACGGAAGGAAGACCTTGTCTCTGTCTCTCCCTCACTGTCTGTAGCTCTACCTGACAAATAATAATAATAAAAAAAAAACCCGAATCTTGCTTCAGAAATAGATTCTCCATTTCCAATGACTTTTGTCCCTATGAGTTAACTGCCAAATCTATCCAATATTCCTTTCAGGCCCCCAGCAGGTACATGTAATCCCATGTGTCTGGATTTTGATAGACCCCATTTATTCTGCTAACCTGTTTATCTTGTTTGTATTTGTTGAGTTTCTTCACCCATCATGATCCATTAATATAAATCAGCGATTAAGAATTTGGGAAAAAATGTGCCTTTGCCTTACTGTTTTATACTTTAAGATCCTGACTCATTTGCGAAAGCCTCTGTTGGAATGAAAATTAATTCTGACTTCATTATCTTTATATGTACTTTCTTTTTGGCTGTCATTCTGTAGGTCACGGGCAGTGCAATTGTGGAAGATGTGACTGCAAAGCCGGCTGGTATGGGAAAAAGTGTGAGCATCTACGTTCCTGCCCACTGTCGGCTGAGGAGAGCATCGCGAAGTGTCGGGGAAGCTCTGACCTGCCTTGCTCCGGGCGGGGTAAGTGAGGTCTCTCAGGGTTTGCCGCTGACGCTCAGTCACTGGTCTCAAAGGTGTTCAGTCCACATATATCTCGTTTCTAAGCCCAGCAGCTCAGATGCCACTTGGGACAACCGCATTCCACATCACAGTGCCTGGGTTTGAATCCCAGCTCCACTCCTGGTTCCAGCTGCCTGCTAACATGCACCATAGGAGACAGTGGTTATGGCTCAAGGAGTTGGGTCCCTGCCATTCACGAGGGAGGCTTAGTTTCTGGTTCTGGGCTTCTGCCTGGTTCAGCCTTGGCCATTGCAAGGAATGATCTAATCTCTATGAGTGAAAATACGTGGAGAAATATGTTTCTTTCTTTCTCTCTCTCTCTCCCTCTCTCTCTCTCCCCACCCCCTGGCCCTGCCCTCTGCCCTTTCCCCTTTCCCCTCCCTCCGTCTCTCCCTCCTCCAACCCACAAATCAGTCTACTTTAGCTTTGAGGTATGTTCAATTTCAGTTTCGTTCACTATTACACTTAAAAAACCCACTAGTTTGGATGTTTGCCTAAAGCTTTCTGAACAAGACCATCTAATTGTCCAGTGACATTTATGAGAACTGATAACATTATTTTGAGAAGATTGTTGGCTTTTGAAAAAGCATTGCATAAAACAGATCACTATGATTAAGCTTTTGTTGTTTTAGGAGGCCTGTAACCTCAGGTGCACTCTGATTATTGGGGTCAATACGAATTTTTGGAGAACAGGGATTCTATTCTGTTCTTTCTGATTTATCAAAATAAATACAGTTTCACCTCTGGCGTGAGAATTGCAAAATCAGTATGAAATGTTGTTTTTGGAAGCACTGGTCATTGAAGTTATTATAAATTTTGTTCATGAAAGATGAAAAGTAAAGGCTTCCTTTACTTGAATGTTAGATCAGAAATTTAATTTTATTTTTCATCTTTCTTTTTAAAAAACATTCTTTCTTAAGGAAAACATACTTTACATATCAAAATTTCAAAGTGTAAGACTTAGAAATTTTAATATGGAGGGTCTTTTAAAAGCTTATGGCAAATGAGTATTCTAGAAAAAATTATGCATGGATAGCTAAACCTTTTTGCCCCAAAATAAACTTATCTTTTAATGTCATCTTCAAGTCATTTTTGCAGTACCCTTGTATATTCATTGAATTAGACATCACCACTGAGTTCTAATTCCAGAAAACGTTCATTGCCATGAACAGAAACCTTGTACCCCATAGCAGTCACTTTCTATTCTTGTGTCTCCCAGATCCCAGACAGCACTGATCTACTTTCCCTATGGATTTGCCGATCCTGGATATTTGATACAAATGGAGTCACAAAACATGTGGTCTCTCTTGTGCCTGGCTTTTCTTAGTGCAACGTTTCCAGATTTTATCAGTGTGGTCACACCTGTTAGTTCTTTGTTCCCTTTTATTACTGGATTCGTTGCATGGATACGTCACGTTGTTTATGCTTTCATCCCTGATGGGCATTGGGACAGTGGGGAGGCTTCTACTTTTGGCCACCATGAGTAACATAGCTGTGAACATTCCAATGCAAGTTTTTGTGTACATTTGTGTTTTACCTTCCTTGGGGTATAGACCTGTGGTTGCCATTACTGAGTGACTCTGTGTGTAACTTTTTGAGGTACTGCAAGACTATCTTTGAAGAAGCTCCACTGTTTTGCAGTTCTACCAGCGCTGTGTGAGATTCCACTTCTCCACATCCTTGCTGTCTCTTGTTGTCGTCTTTTGCGTACTTGCAGTTTTCTTTGTATAGAAAATTCTCCAAGTTCCCATGATTATGTTGTAACATATTTCCTCATATCCAGTATTGGATATTTGGGCTTCTTCTCATATCTAACATTTTCCTCTAATGAGTGTAAATAGGAGAGTAGACTATAAGAAAGAGCTTTTTTAAAAAAATTCAAAAGTACCATTGATCATCCTCATTTTTACCACTGACTAACCACAGGCAGGGGCCGCTCTTCTCCCTGCACTAGTAACCATGTCCTGATAATGCTGGGAAGGCTATGCTTTTGAAGTAACAAACACGGAACATGGCTACCTCTCGGGCTATTACTTATAAGTGAGCATCTCTCAGTCTGTTATTTGCTCACAATTATAATCTACAGAAAAATAAATTAGTGTACTTTATATACACATTTACACAGACTTTATTCTGTCCAGCTGTATTAAAACATGGACATAGAAAAATTAGTTAATATCTTTACAAAAAGTATATCTTTTCAAAACTTTATGATAATGTGGGAATATTCCATTCTAAACTGGAAACCTTGAGAGAAAAAAGAACTTCATCTCAAAATAGATACTTGTTCTTGAGAATATTTTTCTAGTTATATTCACTTTATCAAAGTTTAGGTACCAGGATTTTTGCTGTTATATTAAAACACAAAGAGGCCTGACATTTGAAAGTATTGTTAAGATAAGTCACATTCTGTAAAATTGTTAAACCTCACTAGGCTATGTTACTAGTAGAAGTATGTAGAATAGAAACCAGTAGTGTTATGCACTTCTTATTTTAAACAAACAAAAAAGCAAAAAATATACTTTCATAAATGCATTTGTAATTTGAAGTTAAAAATAATCATGTAATAGAAAAATAATAAAAGCATATAAAATACCTCTTGTAGAAGATTATTTAAATATATCATGTGCTAATGGATTTTCATTAGTGTAATTTTTTTTTTTTTTTTGGACAGGCAGAGTTAGACAGTGAGAGAGAGACAGAGAGAGAGAGAGACAGAGAGAAAGGTCTTCCTTCTGTTGGTTCACTCCCCAAATGGCCGCCGTGGCCGGCACACCGCGCCTATCCGAAGCCAGGAGCCAGGTGCTTCCTCCAGGTCTCCCATGTGGGTGCAGGGACCTCAGCACTTGGGCCATCCTCCACTGCCCTCCCGGGCCACAGCAGAGAGGTGGACTGGAAGAGGAGCAACCGGGACTAGTACCCGGCACCGCAACCGGGACTAGAACCCCGGAGTATAAATTTTTTAATCTCTAGAATAAGCACTAGAAAATTATTTGTGACTGATACATACTGACCTTTAACAATTCTGATGTTTATTCTTCAAACACAGATTTATTTCTTATCTTTGTTAAGGTTCACTAATTATTTAGCTACTGTCTTTAGCAATAGGGTATATGTAAATGTTATATAGGTACAGACTGGGAATATAAAACAATGATTTTATCATAATTTTACTGTTCGTTCAAGACTCTGGGAGTAAGGTTGTCTGGCAGCGAAATGAAGGTGTAGATGAGTGACGAGTCTCCCAGGGAATCGAAACGCAGTGTAAGGATTTTCAGCAGGAACAGCAAGGATTGCTGGTGGCCAGTCCAGGGCTGCGGACCATGGACAGAGGCCCCTCTCTTCTCCCAGTGCTGGGTCTGCAAATGCTGTGGCAGGGCGTGCTGTGAAGCACACTGCTGATAGGCAGACTTTGAACGGATTAGTGTTGCGATTTATGAATGAAAATTGCAGCTGTGTTTACCTGAGTGAGGAAAGCAATGACAAGGCCCATCAGTTCTCAAGCCTGAAAGCCTCCTCAGTTCGCCAGCTGGTCTCCTGGTAGACTGGACGGAACTCCTGAGGGACAAGGGGACAATTTCCACCGGAAATTGAATTACATGCTTGTTCTGCTGGTCATGACTGAGTGTGATCATTGCATGCGGAAGGTTGGATAACTTCTATATCTCTTCTTAAACTCCCTGTCAATCCTGATTCCTCACTAGTGTTTATTATTGTCTACCTTATCTTAATAGGTGACTTCCAAAGGTTCATGGAAAAACTGGAATTAAAAGATAAATTTATTTCAGTGCAAAAAAAAATGTTGAAATCCATACATAAGTGGAGTCTTTAGAAAGTCCATGGGAATATATGTTATGGAAAAAGCAATAGATGGATTTAAAAACTGTTTAGCATCTAAATAAGCATATCTTTTAAGTCCATGGCTATGTGAACTGTTTTGAATTTTTCTTATATAATACAGGCTTGTTAATCCTAATTTCTGATCCTGGGAGATGGACTGGGGCCCACTTTGTTCTCATGTCAATGTGCTGCTCAGAAACTAGTAGTGGCTTATCATAGACTGCATTGTAATTTCAACTCCTCATGACTTAATGTGTTCTTGTTATTATTGAAGTTCTCTTGACCATGAGTCGGACTTTGACCAGAAAGGATAAACAGACGTAAAGAGTGCCATTTTGAGCAGAAGCTTTAAGGAGCGATGAGAAACCTGCCGTCCTTACCCAGCTTGGGGCCTAGGAACCTGCAGGGCGTGGAAGGGTGCTGTTCTCTCACCTGGCTCCCTGAGTGAGGGTGGCAATTAGAAACTTCTGCCCACCCACCAAGGAGCTGGGATGTGGGTAAGAAGGACACTGTAGTTGTTTTAAGACACTGAGATCTTGGTTGTTTTGCTGTTGTAGGCAAACTCCTGATACTTTCTTCACATAAACACATTGAGAAATGTGGGGCCGGTGTTGTGGCACAGTTGGTAAATCGCTGCCTGCAGCGTCAGCATTCCACATGGGCACAGGTTTATGTCCCGGTTGCTGCTCTTCCCATCTGACTGCATACTAATGGCCTGGGCAAAGCAGCAGAAGATGGTACAGGCTTGGGTTCCTGCCACTTACGTGCGAGACCCAGATGAAGCTCCTGGCTCCTGACTTCAGCATGTCCCAGCCCTGGCCATTACAGTCATCTGGAGAAAGAACTAGCAGGTAGAAGATCTCACTTTCTCTGCAACTCTGACTTTCAGTCAATCAATCAATGTTTTTAAAAATTGGGAAAAATTATTAAGCCAAAGCAAAGAAACAAACACAATAATCACTGAAATCTAAATAGATTTAAAGAGTAGAGAGGCTTGGGTTGGTGTTGTGGCATAGTGGTATAGGCAGTGCCAGCTGCTGCACTTCCAATCCAGGTTCCTGCTAATGCACCCGAGAAAGCAGCAGAAGATGGCCCAAGGACTTGGACCCATGCACCCACATGGGAGATCCAGATGAGGCTCCTGGTTTGGCCTGGCCCTGTGTTGGCCAAAAGGCCATTTGGGGGAGTGAGTCAGTGGACAGTTTCTGTCTCTCTCCATCCCGCTTTAACTCTGCATTAAAAATAAAATATTTTTTTAATTGAGACTTGAAACTACAAATATATGTTCTCAGTATCAATGTGTAAATCAAAATAATTATAAACTTGTGTACATTTTACAAATTTTATATACTTGCTGTTCTATTAGCAGTATTTATATGCACTTATTCAACAGATAGAATTCCAAGAACATTGTACGTATTCTTTTTAATTTCCCCAAAACACAATGAGACAGGAAGAAGTATGCATTCTTTTTAACAGAGAAATATATCAGAAATTTGAAACTTCCTATCTTATTTAAAAATATTTATTTATGTGAAAGGCAGAGTTACAGGGAGAGAGAGGGATAGACAGAGATCTTCCCTCCACTGTTTTTCTTCCCAGTTAGCCACAATAGCCATGACTGGGCCAGGCAAAACCAGGAGTTTTTCTGGATGCTTTCATCTCATAGAAGTTCCATAAGTAGAAGTTTCCCGAAAGTTACCTATGTATGTCTGTATGTGTGGATGTATGTATGTATTTGAAAGGCAGAGTTGTGGAGAGAGGAAGAGATAGCAAGTAAGAGGTCTTCCATCTGCTTGTTCACTTCCCAAATGACCACCATGGCTGGAGCTGAACCACTTAGCAGCACAGAGCTTCCTCTGAGTCTCCCATGTGGATGGCAGAGGCCCAAACACTTGGGTCATCATCTGCTCCTTTCCCAGGTATGTTAGCAGGGAGCTGGCTGGGAGGTAGAGCATCTGGGAACTGAACTGGTGCCCACACGGGATGGTAGTGTCGCAGGCAGCGGCTTAACCTGCTAGGCAACAATGCTGGCCCCACAAGTTTTTATACAAATACTTAAGACTATTTCAAAAATACTTTGAAATATTTAAGAATATTTCAAAATGTATGTAGAAAAATGCAATTCACAGGTAGACTTTTCGGATCCAAAATCATTTTGAAAGCCCATTTGTAGATTTTTTTGAAATATGGATTTTCCACGAACTTTTTGAAGATTTCCCTCCACTGTGCATGGATTTCAATTAATTTTCTCACCAAAAATCAACTCACTTTTTAATTTAGTTTTTCGTAGAATTTTTGAAGTACTCTTGTGTAGGCCTTGTGACTCCAGAGCTGCTGTTTTTAGATAATTAACTGGTTCTTTTATTATGCCACGTTGCTGAACTATTATAATGAATATATTTCCTTGTTGCAAATATACTACTATAAAGTTATTGTAATAGCCGCATGGTATTTTATTATAATATGGTTGTAGTAAAATAATTTAACCAGTCCTCTGATATTTGAAATCTGTATTGTCTCTGATTCTACTGAAATTCTCAATGCCATAATTTACATTCACATAACCAAACTTGTGCCCAGATCCTTAATTCTGAGAAGTAGAAGCCATTAATTTAAATGAATTATACAGGTTAGATATTTTGAATAAAAAATGCCCCATTAATATTCTGCAGAAAAGTTTTATCAGTATACTCTCCTACAATATCATGAAATTCTCTCTTCCCACCAATAGAGATATTTATACCAGTGAGCTCTTTTCTGTGTGTTTTCCTCTTAGTGTTATTAGCTTTTGCCATTTATCAAACTCCTTTCATTGACTTCCATAATCATCAACACAAATGATTTATCTGCAGGCATTATTATTCAGAGTTGTGTTTGCAGACTGCTGCCTTTGAGTATCATTTGTCCTTGTGTCTAAGTCATCTTTTTGTTTGGTACTGCAGTCCCCTGTGCTTCCATTGCCTGTCCTCTTTGCCCTTTGTTTTTCATTTATCAGACTTGTTCTAAGAGGTGTTGCATATGTTTTAGTTCTTAAATACACATGACCATACACCCTCAAAGGAAAGGTGTGAAATGAAGGAAGAATGATAAATTGGTTCTAATTATTTAGTATCGTTGCTTCAAGAAAATAGGAATCATGTCCTCATTTTTATCAATTAGCGTACTTTAATTAATGAATTAAGAAGTCCTTTCTGTAGTCTTACCTAGAAACATACTTTCAAAGAAGAATGGCCTGCCAAGTTCCGACCATCTGGAGATTTTTTTTTTTTTTTTCAACTGAAGTTATAATTTATATCTCCCTTTTAATGATATACCACATGTTTAAATTCTCTTGTTTTTATTTACCAGGCTATTTTCCATGATTTGTGCTTGCTCTTTTTCATTATTTATTTAACTTTTAAAAAATAAGAATTTGGAAAAACAAATCATTAGTGTTCTTGTTCACGTTTACAGAAATGCTGATTGTTTGGACCAGAGAAAAAGTTTAAAAATTGGAAGTCTTTCTGACATTTCAGTTAAATGATTTTGATTATATCTTCAAAATCCTCTGTGGCCAACATCTTACCATAAGTTAACCATAGTTGGACGTGGCGTGGTCAGTGGACAAGGGAACCCAGCGTGGAAATTTTTCCTGGTTCAAGTGCGCGTTAGCCTGGCTGTATTCTGAGTGACCCTGGTAGGTTAATCCACTACTTCTGCCAGTATGAGCAGACCCTGGAAGACTCATGCACTAAACTCTGGCATTTTAAATCCAGCTTTTACAGATTATATCCAAAATAATGAAGAAAGAATTTGGCAAAATTAGTTTCTTTTCTCTGCCTTATCCAGGAGGAATTGGCCCTGCTTTCACTGGGGACCAAATGTGGAAAACTATACGTATAATCATGTCTGGAGCCAAAATCTGGACTTTATCTTATTTACAGACAGCGAATAATGAGGGATTGGCCTATGGGCCATCAGGGAGACGTCCCTGCCTTTGTGAGCACACTATACACTTGCAGTGTTCACTATTTAAGACTTTCGTACGCTCTATTCCTAATGCAATAACTCATAATAATGTAGTATCTAGAAAGAAAGATTTTTTATGCATAATAATTTACTAACTTAAAAATAAGTATGTATTGGATAATTACAAAATTTATTTTGCTGTTACATATAGTTTTACTAGGCTGACATGGTAAATCACCATTAATAGTTTGGTGCTACCCTGTTCACACACATATGAATATAATCATATACAATTTGGGAGTACTGCTGTTTATCAAAAAAAGTAATGATGCAATGATGGCATATATTGTTTTAGAACTTATTGTGCTGCTTTACATATCACATTTGTTTTGCCATTCTTGTATCATTTTATAAGGTGTATGGATTTTTTTTAAATATCTATAAACAGGACTTTTTTATGTGTCTAAACTTTTTAAAATACCATAATAAATTTTATTGTAAAATATTATGCACTCAAATATTTTAAATATTTATATTTCTGCAAATTTCATTATTTTGAACTTCTTTGTTTCCACAATATTAACTAAAATGATTTTAGTCATTTACTTATAAAATTCACTAGAATTTTTTTCAGAGATTTATTTGAAAGTGATACAGAGAGAAGAAGAGACAGAGAATCTTCCATCCTCTGGTTCTCTCCCCAGATGGCCACAACAACCAAGACTAGGCCAGGCCAAAGCCATAAGTTTCATCCAGGTTTCCCATGTGGGTGGCAGGGACACAAACACGTGGGCCATCTTCCACTGCTTTTCCCGGGCCATTAGCCAGGAGTTGGATTAGAAGTGGAGAAGCTGGGGCTCCAACTGGCACTCATATGGGATGCCGGTGCTTTTGGGAGGTAGCTTTACACACCACAGCACTTTTTAGGGTCCCCAAACTTTCTTAAACTCTACATGTGTCCTACATTTCACAATCTTTGGAATGTAACTGTGGTTTATTATGATTTCATTAAAGGTAGCATTGAGATAAAAGTATTAGAATCCATTGAGGACTCAATAAAGTGCCCCCAGCATCCTTTCTTTGTCTTCATGCTTGGACTTCTCTGTCTTTAGAAATCGTATATTCCCTTGAAGAAGGCCAAAGTGCAGGTGCCCAGATCTGGTGATTTGCTGCAAGGTCCTGATTAAATCCAGGATTAAATATTCAGGTTATGATGAGGCCACAATTTTTTAGAGGCAGAATTTACATATATTAAAGGGAGTTGCTCAAGAAAATGGCAGCCATGTTGAATAGAAGTTGTCACACAAGGTGATTATTCAAAAAGGTCCCTTTTCCTGGCAATAATGATTTATGTTCCTTATTTTCTCCATTTGATTTTTTGATTTTCTTGCTGGTTTTTCTGTTTAACAGAAGAGAGATGAAAAAACAATTTTATATATTTTAAATGATAGAAAACAATTCAATGGTGAGTAATAATCATGGTATCTTTAATTAGCTGAGATTTTTCCATTCCATAGTTCCAAACACTATATCACTACCAAGTTAGACACTATTTTAGTTCACGTTCAGTCAATAATCTTGTTTAAATCTTTTATCTATGCCAACAAAACATTTTTGCATCAAAAATAGGAATTGATCCAAGTAAATAGATAATTTTATTACATTTTGCCTCAGTTTTGTCTGGTAAATTGAAAGCCAGTGAAATTCCTTGGCCAAGAAAACTTCCTAGTAAATAGTGCAGCAAATATTGTCAAAACCTATTTGAAATGAAAATAGAAAATTGGTCATGAATTCAATCCCAATTTCTTTAAGCAAGCTTAAAATGAAGTATGTGACAACTATGACAATTTTGTTACTATGGTTATATATTTATTTATATTAGAATGCTAAAATTATACTGGAAGATGTGGTGGGGAACTCTATCATTTTTTTTACCCAAGTTTATTCAATACAAACAGGCAAAGCAAATATATTTTTTTTAGCAGGATAAAACCCGATCTGGTTATCAGCCATAATCTTTATGGACTCACAGCTTTCACAGATGTTCCTTTTAATAGAAAATCAATGAGGCAAGGTGTGATTGCTGTGTCTAGGATTTAGGGTCATATGGCTGACCAGAACTCTGTGATTCTGCTCTCACTGTGTAAGATTTTGGGCTCAGTCATTGTGCTAGAGTTGTAAAAGGATGCAGAAATTTAATATATACTCGCTTTACCATATAAGCATTATATGCATCATATTTTCCTAAATGATGTTGTTTATCAAATTTATTATTTATAATTTCTCTCCTATGTATCTTTGTGCTAAGCTGGGGTCAAGAAATTAGAATGAGTAGGTCTGTCTGCTGTTTTTGTAAATAAAGTTTTATTGAAACACAGTCATACCTATTTGTTTACCTATGGCTGTTTTCTTGTTACAATGAATTCAGTAGTTGCCAGAGAAAATGTTCTACAAAGCCTGATTTATTTTCTATCTAACCCTTTACAGATAAAAGTTGCTGACTCCTGCATCAAACATTGTGATAAATGTGATGAATGTTTTGGGAGAACGGATTGAGAGTCGAAGGATGTTTGCTCTATCTGTGTCCAAATAGTTTCATGAAATGAATGACACTAGAATTGAATCTACAGGGAAGAGTAGTGTTAGATAATAACTTAGGAAAAATGGCATTACAGGTAGAGGGAACAGCATGGGTAGAAGCATTGAGGTAAAACGGGAATAACTTGTGTAGATAACGGGAAGTAAGCTCACTTTCAGTGACATACAGAGAATGAGAGAGTGGAGGGACACAGCCTAAGGGCAAATATGTCTCCACTCTCTCCATTCGGCCTCTTCCCATATTGTGATAGATTTGGGACACAAAAGGCCACTTCTTTGTGGCATTCTGTTTCACAACTGCCTTATGAGATTGTCAGAAAGCAGCACACAGAGGAAGTACAGATTGTAATTACACCAAAATGTGTCATAGATAAGCCAGGTTCACTTGCTTACAGCCCACCTGTTGCTTCCTTACTACAATGCTGAATGTAACTAAAGTTACTGAAACCCAAATCTTCCCATAAACAAGCCAGATACTTTATAACACTCTCATATGCCTGCCTTTCTCCTTCTTGCCCTTCAAGTCATATTTTTCTTATCTGCCACAAGAATGTGAGAAAACAAAAACAAATACAAAATTGTTTCATTCAAAGCTGTTTATATCAGCAAAGTATTGAAACGACATCTGTTGAGCAGTCTGATTAGTGTTTTGAGGGTCATAATCTTTACAAATGGCAAGGGAACATTGTGCAGCAGTTAGGTGAGCCAGGGTTACTGGGTTACTATTGTGAGTAGACCCCGACATAGCCTATGCTTTGCCGCTACCCACCTTTGTGATCCAGTGAGGTACAGGCTAAAATGGTAGCAAACTTTCTTGGTGACTTTTAACTCAGCTCCATGAATCTGCTTTTTCTTCCTTTCACCTCTCAATGCAATAAGTAGACTTCATTCTGTTCTCACTTGTTTGGATTCTTAGATTATGCTTCTGCTCTCATGAACCCCATGCCTCTGATTTCTGACTCACCTTCATAATCAATATGATACAAGGTTTTGCATAGCTCTCTGCGCAGACTGAGAGCTGACTCTTCCTGACAACTGTATGACTAACCATGTCTTCAAGATCTTACTTTCTACCAAGTGTCTTTTTGGGGTACAGAGTAATACCTTCTTCAGTCATGACTTCCTTTCATTTGGAGTATAAACGGATGAATGAGATTTGGTTCTCCATAAGTGTTAAATTCTCATGGGATGACTTTAATTTGCATAAGGAGGAAAGGCAGAATTCTTTGATTTCCTATTTAACTTTCTAAATAATTTTGAACTATTTGTTGCTCAAGATATTCCTGCTGTGTGGGTTCTGATAGATAATACCAAATAGTCTGGCACAATACAGTTGGGAGCCATTTAAAGTTTAGATTGTCCCAAGAATGAGACTCCAAATATTTTGTAGTCATTCATAAAGTCCATTATAATAATGTTAACTCCTTTGCCAGGATGTCTTCCCCCAGACACATATTTTGTAAGACTTGACTGGCAGTTCTTAAAATGACTCTGAAAAAATTGCAAGAAAATAGAGTGTATAGTGCCTAGATAGGTCCCTCCACGTGCTTGGTTTGATGGCTTTGTGGGAAGTCGGGGTGTGGTCAGTGTTACTGTTGAATTAGAGTTGTGGTGGTGAGACAGAATCAGGCAATTATAAAAGGAAACCATTATGTTAAGTGAAATAAGCCAAACGCCCCAAAGCTGGCCCATGTGATCTCACTGACACGTGGAATCTAAAAAGTTGACCTCAGAGAAGTTGGGAGTGTATTGATGGTTACCAGAGGCTGGAGAGAACAGGGTTCAGAGCAGTGTGGGTAACTAGTATTGAATGGATGCTCCGTTAGGGTTAGGATAAAGTCCTCATTTTTTTTTTTTTTGCATAGTAGGAAAGATTACTATGCATAATGTGCATGCTTGAGTCCAGATCATTCTTCTGGATAATTCTATGGCATCAACAGAGAAATGCAGACGGATTGCAGGATTCTGGGAGTGCTTGTTAGTTAATAACATTTTGAATGTTAGGAGACCTGAAGTCTTTTGACCGCACGAAGGTGTGACAGGGCAATGCACAGTGACCTTCTCAGTCGTGTTCCCAGTGCTGCTGCTGCTGTTCACTTGCGTGGTCCCTGGAAGCACTGTTTGCAGGCATCAGTTTTCTGTTTGGGTGGAGAGACTCCAATAAGCTTCCAGTGCTGTACCATCCCTTGGCACTGACAGCCAGCTTCTAGTTAGGAAGAAGAGAGATGTCCACCTGGCCTTCTGACACTCAGAAAGATGTTGTTCTATCACTTACTCTTTGAGTGATCATGGGGATTTTTGTTTTATTATTTTTAACATTGTGGTGCCCTCAATTTTGTTTTCTGTAAAATAACTAACAGCAATAATAACTTGTATGTTTCCTCTAAAAATTCTATAATTTATATGAAAATTTTTTATTTTTAACCTAATACACAATGTAAAAACTTACAATGGTTTAAGTGAATGATATATCATTGACTTCATGGATGTAGAATTTGACAGAGAAAACAAAATTCGTATTCATTCATTCACCTGAACAACATGTGTTTTTAAACTCATTGTGCCTACAACAGTGCCTGGAACCACTCTGAGTGCTGAAGATAGAATAATAAACAGGGCAACCAGTTTCAGAGAGATTCTGGTGGATTTGGGAAAAGAAGTTAAAGTAGAATACAAATAATTTAGGGAATAAAAGTAATATGATAGGTGGTTTTGGGTATTGCTCTAGGACATCAGGGAACCTTTCTGAGGTCATATTTGGCCAGGTTTGAGTACTGAAAGCCGCCAAATGAGAACTGTGGGAAGATGGCCAGAGAAAATGGGAAGAAGTGGTAGGTACGAATGTCTCACTGAAGTGATAAGGATTTCCCTGTAAAATCAGAGTCAAGTGAGCTTTTTCCTTAAAGCTTTCATAGAGAAAAATGAGGACTTTTAGGGTTTGTTGAAAAAGTATGTTAAAATTTCACTGCTGAGTTCCCACATGACTGAATCTGTCTGCAGTACGGCCCAGCCCTCAGAGATTTCCAGAGCTCTCTGTGTGGTTCTAATGAGGAGCAGAGTGAAGATCACTGCTCTGGGGCTCGGGAACAGTCCACAGCAGAGGATGGACACATTAGGATTTGCCCTACTTCTAAGCAAATGGGGCCTTTGGGAGTGCTTCTGATTTGCGCACAAAACTTACTGCTGTGTGTGGCCTTTTCCTGATGTTCTGTTGGGTAGGAAAGAAGCGAGACAGGAAAGGGGACAAGAGTGGCTAAGGGAGGGGAAGGAGAGAAAGAGGAGCTGTTTTTAAAGATTTATTTATTTGAAAGGTGGAATTACAGAGAGGCAGAAGCAGAAAGAGGGAGAGAGGTCTTCCATCCACTGATTCACCCCAGATGGCTGCAATGGCCGTAGCTGAGCTGATCCAAAGCCAGGAGCCAGGAGCTTCTTCTGGATCTCCCACGCAGGTGCAGGGGCCTAAGGACTTGTGCCATCTTCTACTGCTTTTCCAGGCCATAGCAGAGAGCTGGATTGAAAGTGGAGCAGCCGAGACTTGAACCGGTGTCTATATGGGATGCTGACACTGCAGGTGGCAGCTTTGCCCACTATACCACAACGCTGGCCCCAAAAGAGGAGCTCTTGAACCCATGCACCATCCCAGACATAGTGTCACACTGACAATATGCAGTGCTTTTTTGATTTAATGTGGAAGATGGTTGAAAGGAAATAAGTTGTTAAAGAGGGCAGAAAACGACCTATCTCAGAAACATATTTTGGGTTTTTATAACAGGTAATTTTTAAGGGTTTTTTCTCTTTTTTAAAAAGAAATTTAAGTTATACAAGTTTCATGTATTTCATATATACAGATTTAGGAACAGAGTGACACTCCCCCCTTTAGCTTTTCTCCTACCCACACTCCAACACTTTCTCCTCCTCCCTCTTACATTCCCACTCTTAATTTTTACAAAGATCTATTTTCAGTTTACTTAATGGAGGTATAGTTAACCCTACATGAAGTCAAAGAGTTCCACATGTAGTATGACGGAAAAAGAAATAAAAAGCATTATTGGAAGGGACAAGGGCTAGAAATAATCATCAAATCTCAAAATGTCTATTTTACTCCAATATGTTACATTCCAGGTATTTATTAGTATCAGATCAGGGAAAACATATGATATCTATATTTTTGGGACTGGTTATTTCACTAAATCTAATGGTTTCCAGTTGTGTTCATCTTGTTGCAAAAGACAGGATTTCATTCTTTTTTATAGCTGAGTAGTACTCCATAGTGTAAATATACCATAATTTCTTCATCCAGTCAATAGCTGATGGAAATTTGAATTGATTCCATATTTTAGCTATTGTGAATTGTGCTGCAATGAACATGGGGGTATAGATAGCTATTTCATATGCTGATGTGGTTTGGGTAAATTCTCAGGAGTGTGATGGCTAGATCAAATGGTAGGTCTATATTCAGATTTCTGAGTTATCTCCATACTGTTTTCCACAGTGACTGCACCAGTTTACATTCCCACCAACAGTGGAACAGGGTACATTTTCCCCACGTCCTCGCCAGCATTTATTTATAATTTCTTTATGAGAGACATTTTTCCCCAGAAACCTTTCGTTTAAGGAATACAAACTACATGCATTTCATAAATACAACTTCAGGAACATAGTGATTTTTCCCACTGTATCCACCCTTCCACCCACACTGCCACCCTTCTTTCTCTTCCTTATCCTATTCCCATCATTATTTTTAGTAAGATCTATTTTTAATTAAATTTATATACATAATAACACTTTACTAAATGAAGAACTCATGGGGCTGGCAATAACATAATAGGCTAAGCCTCTGCCTGCCATGCAGGTATCCCATTTGGGTGCCAGTTTCATGTCCTGGCTGCTGCTCTTCAAGTCCAGCTCTCTGATATGGCCTGCAAGGGTGGTGGAAGATGGGCAAGTGCTTGGGCCCCTGCACCCACATGGGAGATCCAGGGGGAGTTCCTGGCTCCTGGCTTTGGACTGGCCCAGCTCCAGCCATTGTGGGCATTTGAAGAGTTAACCAACAGATGGAAGCTCACTCTCTCTGTCTCTTCCTCTGTGTAACTCTACCTCTCAAATAAATACATAAAATTAAAAAAAAAAAAAAGAGTCCAACAAATTGTATGAAACAAGAAACTATTCCTCAACAGTTGAGACAAGGACTGTTAAAGTCATTAGATCTCAAAGTATCCATTTCACTCCTATAGATTATCTTTTAGGTGCTCTATTAGTTACAATAGATCAGGGAGAGCATATGGTATTTTTCTTTTTGGGACTGACTTATTTCACTAAGTATGATGCTTTCTAGCTTAATTTTCTTGCAAATGACAACATTTCACTTTTTTAAAGCACTGTGTAGTATTCTATGGTGTACATATCCCATAATTTCATTTTCAGTCTTCAGTTGGCAAACATTTGGGTTGATTCCATATCTTAGCTGTTGTAAATTGAGCTGCAGTAATCATGGGGGTACAGATGAGAGTACAGGTCAATCTTTCATATGCTAATTTCATTTCCCTTGGGTAAATTCCCAGGAGTCTGATGGCTAGGTCATATGGTGGGTTTATATTCAGATTTCTGAGGTATCTCTATACTGTCTTCCAAGGTGGCTGTACTTGTTTACATTGCTGCCGACAATGGATTAGGGTACCTTTTCCCCAACATCCTTACTAGCATTTGTTTGTTGATTTCTGTACAAAAGCTATTCTAACTGGGGCAAAGTGAAACCTTAATGTGGTTTTGATTTGCATTTTCCTGGTGGCTAGTGATCCTGAGCATTTTTTCATGTGTCTGTTGGCCATTTGGATTTCTTCTTTTGAAAAATGCCCATTTAAGTCCTTTGCCCATTTCTTAACTAGATTGTTTGTTTTGTTGCTGTGGAGTTTCTTGATCTCTTTGTGGATTCTGGTTATTAATTCTTCATCAGTTGCATAATTTGCAAATATTTTCTTCCATTCTGTTGGTTGCCTCTTCACTTCGCTATTTCTTTTGCAGTGCAGAAGCTTCTCAATTTGATGTAATCCCATTTGTTAATTTTAGCTTTGATTGCCTGTGTCTCTGGAGTCTTGTCCAAGAACTCTTTGCCTATGTCACTGTCTTGCAGGATTTCCACTATGTGCTCTTATAATTTTATGGTATTGGGTCAGAGATTTAAGTCTTTAATCTATTTTGATTGGGTTTCCATGTAAGGTAGGGGTCTCGCTTCATACTTCTGTATGTGGAGATCCAGTTTGCCCAGCACCATTTGTTGAAGAGACTGTCCTTGCTCCAGGGATTGCTTTTAGCTTCTTTGTCAAAAATAACTTGGTTGTACACTTATCCATTTGATCCGTTGCTTAGCTAAGGACTTACCCTCTTTCATTGTCCTGTTTTTTGTTTGGGCTTTTGTAGCTACCATAAGACAGGATAACATGGAGACATGATGTGCATGCTCAGGGGTGTAGCTAGGCAATTTGAGGCTAGCGGTAAAATCGCTGCACATACCCAATTGCTACTGAGAACCGAGGCTCAGAAATGCCTTAGGAAGAGTAGTGCTTGTCCTTGGATGCCCTCCCAGAAACTTTCCTCATGCTTCTTACCTCGTTAAAGAGCATGTCACACAGTGGTTCTCTGTCTTTCTGGCTGTTTGCAATCTACAGCTGAGGTTTACCACCCCCACACACCTCCAGATTAAAATCCTAAGGCTGTTGAGACAAATGATCGAAAATTTGATGGCTTAAAACAACAGAAATTTATTTTCTCACAGTTCTAGGGATCGGAAGTGTGAAATCAATGATACATAAAGGCTTTGCTCTCATTAGAGGTCCTAGGGTAGAATCTTTCCTTGCCATTTTCAGCTTTTGGTAACTCCTTAGCTGGTGAGAAGACCACTCCAATCTCTGCCTCTGTCTTCCCTTGGCGGCTTTCCCTGTCTCTCTGTGTCCAAATCTCCTTCTCCATTTCTTAAAAAGACACTACTCATTGGATTTGGGGCCCACCCCAAATCCAAAATGATTCTTAAGTTCTTAACTAATAGAATCTGCAAAGGTTGTATTTCTGAATGAGCTGATCTTCTAAGATTCTGGGTAAATGTGAATTTTGTGGGATATGCCATTCAACCATTGTGTCCCCTTAGTGGAAATCAAGTGTGCCTCTATCCCTGACATTTATTGAGCAATGAGCTTCTAATCTATGTCCTAGTTTCTGACTGAGTAGAAAACATTCCTCTGGTCTGAATATTGTACCCTCCTGGTATTCATATGTTGAAACTTAGCTGCCAAGGCAATGGTTTTGGGAGGTGAAGCCTTTGGAAAGTGATTAAATCATGAAGGTAGCATCCCCATGAATATGATTTATTCCTTTGTAACAGAGACCCCAGAGAGTTAGCTCAGCCTTTCCCTCATGGGAAGGCCCAGAGAGAAAGTTTCATTTATAAGTCAAGCGATAGACTGTCATATGCAAGGGCCATGATCTGTGACTTCCCAGCCTTCAGAACTGTAAGAAATTTGTTGTACATAAACTACTCAGTCTGTTTTTTTTTTTTTTAAAGAGCAGCCCAAATGGACTAACGCAAGACACAAAATATTATTGGATATACAGCAGAATATAAGAATGATTTCTTTTTTTTTGAAAGCTTTTATTTAATATAAATTTCATAGGTACAGCTTTTGGAATATAGCAGTTCTTCCCTCCATACTTGCCCTCTTACCCCTACTCCTGTCTGGCCTCCTACTCACTCTCCCATCCCATTCTTCATCAAGATTCATTTTCAATTATCTTTATATATAGAAGATCAACTCTATACTAAGTAAAGATTTCAATAGTTTGCACCCACATAGACACACAAAGTATAAAATACTGTTTGAAGACTAGTTTTACCATTAATTCTCATAGTACAACTCATTAAGGACAGAGGTTCTACATGGGGAGCGGGTGCACAGTGACTCCTGTTGATTTAACAATTGACACTCTAATTTATGACATCAGAGATCATCTGAGGCTCTTGTTATGTGCTGCTAAGGCTATGGAAGCCTTTTGAGTCCACCGTCTCTGACATTATTTAGACAGGACCATAATCAAAGTGGAAGTCCTCTCATCCCTTCAGAGAAAGGTACCTGCTTTGATCGCCCCTTCTTTCCACTGGGATCTCACAGAGATCTTTCATGTAGGCCATTCTTTGCCACAGTGTCTTGGCTTTTCATGCCTGAAATGCTCTCATGGGCTTTCTAGCCAGATTTGAATGCCTTAAGGGCTGATTCTGAGGCCAGAGTGCTGTTTAGGGTATTCATCATTCTATGAGTCTGCTGTGTGGCCTGCTTCCCATGGATCATTTTCTCCTTTTTAATTCTATCTGTTGTTATTAGCAGACACTTGGTCTTATTTATGTGATCCATTTGACACTTATTCCTATCTTTATGATCAGTTATGAACTTAAAATGATCACTTTAACTAGTAAATGGCATTGGTACCTGCCAACTTAATGGGATTTAGAATCCAATGGCAAATTTTTAGATTTACCTTTAGGGGTAAGAATGAGGGAGTATGTGTCGAACTGTACATGTCCTCCCTCTCTTATTTCCACTCTTATTTTTAACAGGGATAAATTTTCCATTGGATTTAAACACCTAAGAATAATTCTGTGTTAAGTAAAGTGTTCAACCAATGGTATTAAGTAGAAATAGAAAAAAATAGTGGGAATAAAATAGTAAGCTGTTCCTTGACAGTACAAGCACTGATCAAGTCATTGCTTCTCATAGTGTCAATTTCACTTCTACAGGTTTCCTTTTAGGTGCTCAGTTAGCTGTAAGGGAGAGCATATGATATTTATCCCTTTGGGATTGGCTTATTTCACTCAGTATGATGTTTTCCAGATTCTTCCATTTTGTTGCAAATGACTGGATTACAGTAGAAGGTAGCCAGTGCTACCTAGAAGGTAGCTAGACAAGTTTCCTGGGCTTGTGGACTGCTGTCTGTTGAATTGAGCAGGTAGATGAGGGAGGTCCTTAGGAGTCAGAGATGTTCTCTTAAGAGAAGGGGGGGATAATTTCTTAATACAGGAAATGGCACCAGGAGGCACAAAATAGGGTATGTCTGTTTAGGTAATGGCTCACTGGAAGTGCATGCATACCTAAGGTGACTTGTGGGAATCTATTTTTAAGGAGGCTTCCAGTGTGATGATGAGGCATTCAGATATGAATGATGGAGCTTTATATGTTTCTTTACCATGTCTTCCATGGTCCCATTTGTTCCAAACCCATAGATCTGCTTTCAACCTTCATAGATAGCTTTCTATGTTAATCTAGTTAATCAGTTAATCTAGGATTTGCTTCCTTGCTGTATAATTTGCATTTTAACGGGAGACATTGGATTTCTTTATCAAATTATTCTTAACTTGGAATTCAGGGAACTCTGGATGTTTGTGGATGGATCTCAGGCAAGGAGAGCCTCTATGCGAAAAGTGGTAGTGATTTATAAAACACTGCACAAAATCAAAGATTTTTAAATGTCACTGCAGATTATTGAGCATATTTTGAGCCAAATTTGCTTTAACTGTGTACTGTATAATTTACTAAGATAGTAGATTATCTACATAGTTATTGAACACAGAAAATCATTGTTTGGACTCATTGTTTGATGTATCTTTTGCTTCTACTTTAAAAAAATTTACAAGATTCTCCTGTAGAATGAAAAGATGGACCAAACACAAAACCATTTTATTTTAACTCATGAGATTTTGTTACTATCATTTCTCAATAGGAAATTTGAGAAATGCAAGTAAAAGTTTAAGTGGAGAAAAAGTATTCTTGTTTAATTTTCAGAAAAGAATCTTTGTTCTGTAATGCTTTAGGTTTTAGTGTGTACCCACAAGGGGATTTCTTCATTGTGATTAATAAATGTTGAAGTATTAGATGTTCAAAAGAGTACAGCCTGGCGTTCTCAAAATAACAGGAGTATAGGAGCAAAGATAAACATTTAATTTGTATGCTAATCAAGTTTCACTTGCCATTATTTTAACGCAACACATCTTATATAAGAATATGGTGTTTAATTAAAGACATACAATTAATGATTTGCAATTTCTATATGTCTTTTATTTTTAAAAGATTTTATTTATTTATATGAGAGGTTGAGTTAGAGAGAGAGACAGAGGTCATCTATCCGCTGGTTCACTCCCTAAATGGCTGCAATGGCTGGAGCTGGGCCAATCCGAAGCCAGGAGCTAGGCACTTCTTCTAGAGTTCCCATGTGAGTGCAGGGGCACAAGCACTTGGGCTATCCTCTGCTGCCTTCCCAGGCCATAGTTCAGAGCCAGATCAGAAGAGAAGCAGCTGGGACATGAACCAGTGCCCATTTGGGATGTCAGCATCGCAGGCAGAGTCTTAGCCTACTACGTCACAACACTGGCTAATCTACATGGCTTTAAACAAAGATTTAGCCAGTCTATCAACTTATTTGTAATCACCGTTCAGCCATATCATTGTTGATTTAATCCTGGCCGGTTCCTTATGGGTCTTGGGAATGGGTGGAATAGAGCTGAATTATCACAGAAAATTTTAAGTGGTATGGTGTAGCACATAACCCGAGGAAACAGGAATGAAGATGGAGTGATGTTGTACAGTAGCAAATGTGGCTACTCACATTGAATGATCCAAGGCCCAGCCCAGGGCTGATTCCCATTTACTCACCATATATTCATTTACTTACGTACTTCATAGCATTTGTTATACTGGCATGTCAGATGACAAGAAGATGACCTAAAATTTGCTTCATTGAAATAGTTTTGGGTAACTTCTTTTCTCTTTTGACATGGGCTACTTATAGCTTCTGGTTGAATCTAAGGACTTCATTTTTTTTCATAGATTACACTGAGGAATATGTACACTGAGGAATATAGTATGTATTCAATGATGATATTTTCCATTGTTCAATATAGTCAACAGATTTGGAAAGAACTAAAACATTGGTTTATGTTTACTACCGAATAGAGACTCTGTCAGGGAACAATGGATTCAAATACTCCAACATTAGGAAACAATAATAAAATACAATCAAAGCTGTCTGGACAGTACCCATATGAGTGAATTGTTCTTGAATAACTCCTGGTTTAAGTGTACAATTATTAATTAAAGTTAGAGTTGCAAGATTAATTTCATCTCATAAGAGGAAAGGAGTGATCAGAGATATTAGAAAGACTTTTAAGTTCCAAACAAAATTAAATGAAAACTAGGTCTGTTACAGAAATATAAATCCAACCTTCTCATTCATGCTTAAACTAGTGGATGATGCTTCTTTTATTTAAAGATTTATTTTTATTTATTTGAAAGAGTTTCAGAGAGAGGTAGAGACAGAGAGAGAGGTCTTCCATCTGCTGGTTCACTCCCCAGATGGCTGCAATGGCTGGAACTGCGCTGACCTGAAGCCAGGAGCCAGAAGCTTCTTCCAAGTCTCCCACGTGGGTGCAGGGGCCCAAGCTCTTGGGCCATCTTCTCCTGCTTTCCCAGGCCACAGCAGAGAGCTGGATTGGAAGAGGAGCAGCCGGGACTAGAACCGGTGCCCATATGGGATGCCAGCACAGCAGGCCAGGGCTTTAACCCACTGAGCCACAGTGCTGGCTCCAGATGATGCTTCTAATTCATTAGGAAAGAAGATGAGCATCAATTGCAACATTAATACAGCAGGCTACCTCTACCTAGTATGAAACTCGCGACATTTTGTCATGATAAAAAGAGTGTAATTTAGTGGTTTTTTTATTTATTTAATCTAAATGAAGAATCATTAAATCTTAACAATCTCTGTTTGAACATATAATGAGTTGCTTTGTGGTTTTTATGTCCTGAAAGAACTATAGCTTTCTTGATTATATTTTTAATTCTTTTGTAATTATAGTGCTACACATAGAACAAAATTACACAGCAACAATTTTAGTTAAGTGTCGTTTTGATAAAAATGGCAGAATCCCATTTCAAGCAAACAAGAGACAAGCAAGTGATTTATGTGCTCACAAACCAAGAAGGACAGTGGTAAAAATGATCTTTGGGATGAATGGTAAAGGAATTTTGAAAATATCACATCAGTTTCTCTTGCTATCTCCCATGCACATACATATGCATACTTGTACACACATGCTCTTGATGGTTTCTGTGTGCGCAATTCAACTTCTTTCAGTAGTTTAATCTTTATCTTGCCTTTTGCAGATGGAAATTCAGCAGGGGAAACATAGATTTTAGTATTATCTAAGGTTATGTGTTTACTGTACTGTGACCAAGAAAGATAAGAGACTTCACTGATAGTTCAAGGGGAGATTTTTTTTTCCCCCAGGGAAAACTCTGACTTAACTTGGACTAATTTGAACCAATCACCTTTGGCCAGTGCTGAGGTGGTAAGGTTATACATCTTCAAAGATCCTTTTGGAGCAGACAATACAATTTTTACTGGCAACAGCTGTATCCAGGTTGATATTGATTTTGAGAATATTTGGTTATATGTAGAGCCTTCTTGGTATAGCACTGGTGGTGATACATAGTGTTTTCTCAGATTTACAACAAAAGGATAGCACTATAGAAAAAACCATCTATTCATAACTGTGATAGGCAGAAGAGTGGCTTCCAAAGGAAGTCTGTGTTTTAATCTTTAACTATATACATTACTCAGCAAAGGGGAATTGTGATTGCTAACCAAGATATTATCCTGGATTATCTGGTTGGCTTCCTGATGATTCAAGATCCCTATAGAACTAAGAGGAGCTAGAGAGCAAGAATCAGAGTGATTAGAAATGACCAGTGCTCAGCTTATTGTTGCAGACTTTGCAGATGGAGGAAAGGAGGCCAATACCAAAACTGACCTTGGGAAGCTTGGAAAGGCAGGGAGCAGGATCAGCCCTAAAAGCTCCCGGAGGATTGCAGTCCTGTCGACACCTTGATTTTAGCCCAGTGGAACCACTTAAGACTTCTGATCTCCAGAACATAGTTGTGATATTTTTAACCACAAAGTTTGTGTTAATTTTTCATTGCAGTCATAGCTAATACTCTTGATTTTTGAAACTATCCTTTGGCATAATCACTAAATATATATCAGAATATATTTCTTAGTGAATTACCTACTGCCACGTATATTTAAGACTTTTTATGAATCACTTGAAAAGAATAATGTTAAAACAATTACTATTATTTCAACACCAGGCATAATCAGAGATATTAGCTAAGGCATCATTTCCTTCTTGACTTTCCCTTTGCATTAATTTAAAGTAATAAAAGTAGTTTTTAAGCATAACTTTGAATCTTACTTTTTGCAATTTGAGATCTTAGAATTTATTCTGTGTTGTAATATAGTTTTGAGATATTGTTTAAATGGGTGCATACTATATTAAAGTATTTTGACCAAACATAATATGCATCATAATTCTACCATTTAATCCATTTTTTATTTAAACAATCTATGAACATAATTACATGATTTCAGTATTATGGTCTGAATGCTTTTTCCTGTTTAATTCTACATTGTAATTCTGGGTGCCTAATTTTATGTGAAGATTAAGTAGGTTCACGTTTTACAGGGCCTATATTTTGAGAGTAATTTTTAATGAAATATACAAAGTACATTACATGTACAAAGTCAGTAAAGGTGAATACAGATTTAGAATGAACTGGTGATCAACACAAACTACATTTTTAAAAAATAGACAAATAGCATGAACATCACAGGATCCAGATTATGACAGCACTGTAAGTATACACATCTTGTAAATGGCACTATATATTTTAAAAATAATTTCTTCTCAACTTCCCAAATGTGTGTGGGGCATTATATTAACTCATACAGTGTTATGGCATGATCTCTGATCTTACATTGTTGTGACTCCAAAGGCAATAGGGGTTCTTAAAGTTATTATTGTGTCTGCAAAGCCACAAGAATAATTGGAACCTACTAGTGCGAAAACAAACGCAGCCTCAATTCAGCTTCCCTTTGGCTGAATTTCAAATACACCTGGAACCATTCCAGTGCCATGACATGAGTGGAAATGTGGGTCAGTGCAAGTTGTTAGAGAATGCATTGTCTTACTACTTTCATTCCAATTTTCTTAATCTTGAAAAATTTCAAAAATGTATGTCACATATTGCCCAGATCCTCCCCTGGGACATGGAGGGGACCCTCACCAGTGAACAAATCTGGAGATTAGTTTCCATTAGTTTTGTGTTATATGTGCTTCTAATGGATGTGAGCCTGGGGCTATACCCAAAGTAGAGCATTGTGAGTTTCTATGTTCTGTCACTGACATTCTTCCTTTGTCTCCAAAAGAATAGCAAATCATTTGCAAAGGTGAGACAGTTGCTATGGTTCACTGTAGCAATGGTTCACTGTACAAGGGAAAGTCTGTAACATGTATGGTAGTCTCTCTCCTCCCCCCCAACAAGGGACTGGGAGTGCCTTGGAAGGCTGGAAGTTTCTGTCTTATAATGCTAATATCATGAGCATTCTTTTGAACTATTAACAGAAAAATATCTATTTATATAAAACAAAGGGGCTTCAAAGAGTTCATGGAAGATATATCTTTTTTTTTTTGCAGGATACAACTTTTATTTAATGAATATAAATTTCCACAGTACAGCTTATAGATTACAATGGCTTCCCCCCCATGATGTCCCTCCCACTCGCAACCCTCCCCTTTCCCACTCCCTGACCCCTTCCATTCACATGTAGATTCCTTTTCGATTCTCTTTATATACAGAAGATCAGTTTAGCATACATTAAGTAAAGATTTCAACAGTTTGCTCCCACACAGAAACATAAAGTGAAAAATACTGTTTGAGTACTAGTTATAGCATTAAATCTCAATGTACAGCACACTAAGGACAAAGATCCTACATGAGGAGTAAGTGCACAGTGACTCCTGTTGTTGACTTTACCAATTGACACTCTTGTTTATGGCATCAGTAATCACCCTAGGCTCTTGTCATGAGCTGCCAAGGCTATGGAAGCCCCCTGAGTTCACTGACTCTGATCATATTTAGACAAGGCTATGGTCAAAGTGGAAGTTCTCTCCTCCCTTCAGAGAAAGGTACCTCCTTCTTTGATGACCCGTTCTGTACACTGGGATCTCACTCGCAGTGATCTTTCATTTAGGTTTTTTTTTTTTTTCCCCAGAGTGTCTTGGCTTTCCATTCCTGAAATACTCTCATGGGCTTTTCAGCCGGATCCGCATGCCTTAAGGGCTGATTCTGAGGCCAGAGTGCTGTTTAGGACATCTGCCATTCTATGGGTCTGCTGTGTATCTCACTTCCCATGTTGGATCATTCTCTCCCTTTTTTATTCTATCAGCTAGTATTTGCAGACACTATTCTTGTTTATGTGATCCCTTTGGTTCTTAGTCCTATCATTATGATCAATTTTGAACAGAAATTGATCACTGGGACTAGTGAGATGGCATTGGTACATGCCACCTTGATGGGATTGAATTGGAATCCCCTGGTATGTTTCTAACTCTACCGTTTGAGGTAAGTCAGCTTGAGCATGTCCCGAATTGCACATCTCTTCCCTCTCTTATTCCCACTCTTATATTTAACAGCGATCACTTTTCAGTTAAGTTTCAACACTTAAGAATAATTGTGTATTGATTACAGTATTCAACCAAAAGTATTAAGTAGAACAAACAAAAAAAAAATACTAAGAGGGATAACATATCAAGTTGCTCATCAACAGTCAGGGTGAGGGCTGATCAAGTCACCATTTCTCATAGTGTTCATTTCACTTTAACAGGTTTCCTTTTTGGTGCTCAGGTAGTTGTCACCTATCAGGGAGAACAAGTGGTATTTGTCCCTTTGGGATTGGCTTATTTCACTCAGCATAATGTTTTCCAAATTCCTAACAGGGATCACTTTTCAGTTAAAATTTAAACACATAAGAATAATTGTGTGTTAATTACAGAGTTCAACCAATGGTCCTAGAACAAAAAAATACTAAAATGGATAAAGTATTACATTGTACATCAACCGTCAGGATGAGATATATCATATGAGAAATTATTCATGGATTTCAAAACAATTGTACCATTTGGAATGTGCCCTCATAGCTTTGCATGCATAGGTGACTCCAGCTGAAGCTTCCTTCTCTTCTCTGAATGTCTGTGTAAGATATTTTTACATTAGCAGCTTCAGTTATGGTATGGGTATCAATTAGGAAGTTGAGATCCCCTGAAATGCCCATCTGTTAAAGGTTTGGACTGTAGAGTCTTAAGTTAGTGATATGGAGAATGTGGGAACTTGGTGCAGTTACTGTATCTGGAGGTGGGGATTTGGGAATTGCCAGGACTAGATTGGGTCACTGTAGACAGAAGATATGTAGACAGATGGCTGTCCCCTGCCATGTGCTGTGTTGTGTCACCTCTGGACTGCCAGCAAGAATGTCATCACATTCTGAACCGATGGCCTCACTTGATCTTGGACTGTGAACCTTCATAAGCCTAAGCAGAAACAAACCTCCTTTATTACTAATATTACTTTTCTTAGGTTATTTTTTTTTGCAGTTGAAAAAATTGACTAGTATAGCTTCCAAATTTTAAAATTCTGGAAACCTTTAAAAATCTGGAAGTGTATAGTCTGGGGTCTGTGTTTCCATTTAGGTTGATTTGTTTTACAGAACATCACATCTCCTCTGAAACCTTGCAGACAACAAACTCTTGCAGCAAGATGAAATCATGACCTTGAGTCTCAGTTTCATAGCCTATAGGAAGTTAGACACTGGATTATAAAAATGCCACTGGAATCGTCCTATGCTTTTCCCCTCACTAAGAAGGGATGAAAAGCTGATCCACCCCAGATTGAAGCTAAACCTAGAATGAGCTTTGTACTCGTTGAAGAGTCCCCAGACTCTTAGAGCCTTTACTCTACTTTTGAAACTGCCCTTGTCCTCTTTGGAGATTTTGGAGACAGGAGATTGTCAGTCTTAAAGTGTTGCAATTAAGATAACACAAAAAGAATGCCTTCTCCAAATTTTGACTAAGACTTGGGAAGAGGCAGAGCTTTATCTTAGTCAGTAGAAAATGAGAGGGGCTGGCAACGACAAATTAGGATTTGAGGGGATAATTGAAATAAGGAAGTGGAGAAGTTTGGTGGATTATCCGCAGAGCCTGGGTCAGACAAGGAAATAAGCCAGAGGCAGCATAATTGAAAGTGAAGATGTACATTCAGGTCAAGGGACAGGGTTGGTAGGGAGCAAAGGTATATAATGGAACAAAAAAACCTATGAGGAACTGGTATAATACATTTAATACAGTGGTATGCAAAAAGTATTAAAAAAGCAGCAGCCAGAGGTTGTGTTTTGTGTTTCTTGTGTTTCCTTTGCTCACTCAGTGCTTAGTTATATCCTAATTTATGTATTGAATGAATTTCTCTTTCTCTATATGTGGAAATTACCAGGTTGATCAAGCTTTTCCCTTAAGCAGAGCTTCTGGTACTAGATTGAAGATTGAGGCAAAGACCAATAGTTAACATTTAATGTGCTAGTCAGTGTGGTAACTGCTTGATATGTCTTATTTGGTACTCTCACTAACCTTACAAAGATGATATCATGTTCATCCCTACACAGTTAACCTCAGCACTCTATATTGATCAATCAGTTGATTGACAACTAAAATTCAGTCATTCCTATTTCTATCAGTACTATGCCAGATCAATTCTGTGTGTGCCATTCTCTCTGCCTACAGTATTCACCAACACTTTGTATGCCCATGGAAATCATCCCACGTGTAAATATATTCACAACCATTTCCATGCCAAAACTATATATACGTTGCTTTACTGTAATTATTTGTTATGTCAGTTCCTCTACTTGTTAGTTCCATGATTAGTGGTTTGGTTTTTTGTTTGCTTGTTTTTACATTTCTGAAATGCAGAATCTAGCAGGTGCTTGGGTCAGAGTGAAAAGCAATGATCAACTGTGAAATAAATGACTATATGACTACACAGATGAACCCATGATGCCTCTTTTATATAAATGATTATGTACAAGGAATTATGGAACTAGTTCGAAGCATAGGTTCTTGTGCATCTAAAGATCCATGAGTGAAAAATCCTTATTTCATTTAATATAGGGTTCCATGCCCTGAGTTTAGCTCTTGTTTCTATAGTAGTGATATGAATGGAAAAAGAAATGGAATCTGAAATGAAGTCGGTGTGTGTATGTATGTTTCCTGTAATTGTGACCTGATGCCAGAGTCAATTACAAATAATATGAGAAGTTTTCATTACTTTTGTTTCTTTTTGCTAATTGAGAATTGGATATATTAGAAACATACATTACATGTATATTTTCATTTAATACACAATTTTTGTACACAACTGTCGTTTGTCAATATTAGGTTGTTTAAATTGTACATTTTAACCTTGCCTTTGAAAAATAATTCACATTTTAACAACATTTAAAAATTAATGTTGTAATAGTCATTTTTATTAATTTGGCTTGATTCAGTGACAGAGTAAGCTAATGTTGAGTATGTGATCAACAAGTTCTAAGAAATTTTCAGTATTTCCTCTTTAGTTATTCTAGGTAAATAACTATTTACTGTTTTTGCTAAAGGTCAATGAAAGTTTTTGAAAAGAATTGAACTCATATTTTCTTATATTTAGTTTTGTCTTCCTATTCAGATGCCTAATGTATAGTTCATTTCTCATTCTACATAGAGAAATGTGTCATTCTTTTTCTTTTCTTCTTCCAGAAATCTTTTATTTAAGGTATACAAACATGTATACGAACAAGTTTAAGGTATACAGACTTCATGCATTTCATAAATACAATTTTAGGAACATCCCGTTCTTCTTAGGCCTATAAATACAGCTATTCTTCCATATGTAGTTCCTATACAGATCCCTGAGAAGATGATCCTATAAAATTCTGAAACCTGGTTCTCCTGTTGACCTTTATCTGAGGGCAGGTAACAGGCTCACCTGTGAGTCAATGTAGTTGCAAAGAGAAGAGAGCCCATGTAGTTGTTCTGAACCTTCACGTCCATGGATTTAAAAGAAGTTTGTGGATTTAATCATGGACACAACACATGAATTTTCTCCTTCACTTCGGGTGACACCACAGCAATGCAAGGAATAATCTGATTATAGAAGTCTTTAAAGGAATTAAATATGATTTTTTGAATGAACAGCCAAGCTTTCAGTGCCTATTTTTAACTGCATTTTAAAATACCTTTTTGCATAAAAAATAAAGGAAAAGATTTCATAAGCATTTTACTAGAAGGGCTAAGCCAGCCTCCTCCCCATGTATTGACAGGAGTGGTACATGAAGATCCTTAAATTTGTATGGAGCAGTGATTTGGACAGGGAAGCCCAGAACCCTGAGGTTCTCCTAGAGCTATCCTTGCCTGGTTGCTATGGAAAGTGACAAGAAATCTGGGCAGGTTAGAATTTAGTTACCCCAGGCCCTGCTAACGCCAGCTCATTTTCACTCATTAAATCTTACTTAGCAAAGAGCTACTTAATGATTGCGTTTGGAGCAAGATGTTCCTGCTGGTTTCTCCTTGATATTGTCCAAATCTGCAAAGCTTGGCTGCGGTGAAAGCAAACGCCATTACTTGCTGAGTCACATCTCCCGGCTCACCACTTCTCTCCAGGTAAACATTTGTATTCTATGCTCCAATAACTTTGATTCTTTTCATTTTCCCTGCACTGAGTCTTGAAGTGTTCACCTGAAACCATTTAAAAATAGCCTCTAACTCCAAAGGAAATGAAGCTGTTGTCCCCGGAAGGAGGAGAGAGAGGCCTCAGGATGCAGATGTGTCTGGGGATGGTTGTGGGTTAAGAGCAAAAGAAGAGCTGAGGTAAAGCACAATAAAAGGGGAAGAATTCAGTGAGGATCTGAGCTTTCTCCTTGCTGGGTCCTGACTTCCACGCACAGCCCCTCTGTATTTCCTCTGTGGAGTTAGCATCAGAGATGTCCTGTGCCTTCAGGTTCTGGTCCCTGCCACCAGCTGGGGTCACACAGCTTCCCTTTCTTCCTAAGTACTCCAGGAAGACAAGGGAAACCCTCCCCAGGCGAGGGCTACCATTGAACTGGAGAACAGCACAGACCACACTGCGGCCAACGTTTTCCCTCATTTTTATAGGGGTGGAGAAGGGTTTTTTTTTTTTTTTTATAGTAATAAGGTGCAATCTGTGAATCTTTCCATAAAGCAAATTAAAAGCGGCTCTGGCAGTGCCGCATTCCGTGGAGAGAAGAAGCAGGTGATTATTCAGAGATAATGGTGCTGAAACTGAATGTTGTCACTGTGCGATGATCTCCTGCTGGTAGACAAATGCCCAGGCAAAGGTAGTATATTCATTTTTTAAAGCAAGAGACTTTTTTTGGTGATGCACTTGCAACTCCTTTGATTGCCTTTCCTGTTTTACCAAATGAAAGGTTGTAGATTTAATCATTGTGCCTGTTGGAGGACTGGTGTCACAAAGTGACAGAAATAAGCACAGTGACAATGGCCCTGCTGCGTGCAGATTGACTTAGTAAACACCCTTGACACATATTTTAGCCATGGAAGAACTGCTTAGTTATAAAAGGGTAGATTCTTGATGCTGCACCTTTTCAAATTGTCATGTAGCTGTATTACTGCAAGATAAGACTTAATATAGCTTTACTTCCTCAGTGAAGTCAGCTATCTGGTAGCATATGAGATGAAAAATCTAATTTGATGCCAGGGTATGACCTTACTCTCTAAGCTCAGGTTTACCTGTTGTAGCTACACACTTGTATTGCAACAACTGTTTGGGCCCAATGCTTACTGTATTTATACCCAGTAGGGTATTAGCTAACTTCTATTGTGCACTTGTAATGTGTCAGGCATAGTTTTAAGAACACCACATGCATTTTTGTTAATCCTATAATATAGAAATCATATTTAGTAGATATTCACAGTTCTCTCAGAAATTAGAACTCAAGGACATGGCTTGTCAAGATCAACGAATGATAAATTGTTGGATTTTTAACTTGGTTGACTGGCTCCCGGGACAGATCCTCTTCGCTGTTGTGCCTTTAGTATTTGAAGCGCAGTGTTTGAACCAAACAACTTCAGCATCACATCATAGGGGACCTCCCAGAACCCAGGATTGCAGAGTATCACATAGAACCTGCATTTCCAGGACTTGCCAGTGTATGTGCTTCTGTTCCCAGGAGTCAGATTTTGAGTCCCTGGGTGGGTGATGGGGGATGGTGGGGAAGATGTGAGAAATGGAAGCAGTGCCTAGAGATTGGGAATTTCAGTGTGGTGGGGAGTGTCATGACATGGGGCAAAAGAGACCCCCGGAGAAATACTGCTCCAGCCTTCTAAAGGAAAACAATGGTACTCAGTTCCAATAGAAATTTTGAGGTATGTGAGCGTATATTTAAGAATAAATTATTTCTTCTCATGGCAGCACGTAAGATCCTTTGATTCCTGATTAGTCCTTTATGTCCTAGCCCCATATTTACCCCTTTGGAACACATCTGTGGGTTCATGGTGAACACCCTATATGTAGGTCTGATGAGCCCAAGTTACTGAGTGTGTTGGCCCCTTCCAAGCTAAATGATAAATTTTTGCAGACAAATTCATAAGCTACATGTGCTAGTAATGTACTTTTATAGTGCGGGGAGACTTTCTCAACATGCAAGAAGTAGGTTGGTACCTACGCACTTGAGACTACATGGATTTTTTGAAAAGCCAGGACATATATTTTAAATGTTTTGCTGTCACTGGAGATAGTATTTTAATTCAGGATTTTGAACAGACTCTAGAGGAAACATAACACTGATTTAAGTATCAAAAACCACAACCAAATCCTAAAAAAGAAGCCTAATTCTTTTTGCCATGTTTCATATAATTTCTTTTGTTAACTTGAATTACTTTAGTATTGGTAAAAATGGAACTGATATCTCAGGTTTTATGATGCCTGTCCAGTTTGGTGTCGTCATCCTGATATAATCAGTTTGAGTTGGGGTGTATGGTGACATAACAGACTGAAACTTAGGCCACACGTGGAAGTGTGTGGAGATCATTGTCTTCTCAGGAGACAGTTGTTTAGAAAAGGATTGTAATGGTCCAGAAAGGGCGCTATGGCATCTCCATATGCCTGACCCATCTCTCAGACTTAAGACATTTACTTACAAATCATACTGATAGTTGGCAAGAGTTGACTAATAGGTTTGGGAATAGGACAAGGAATGCTGTTTAAAATGTCCACATTAGAACTCTTTGTTTAGTATAGAATTAATCACATGTGTACAAAGTTAATTGAAAATAGATCTTAGTAAAAAAATAAGAATGGGAATAGGAGAGGGAGGAGGAAGAGGGCTCGGAGTGTGGGTGGGAGCATGGGTACAGTGGGAAGAATCCCTATATTCCTAAAGTTGTATTTACAAAAACATTAAATAGTTATACATTTAAAAAATAAAAAGTCCACATTAAAATTAAATTTGAAATAGATATTAACTTTGTTATCCGCAATAAAATAAAACTTAATTCTTACTGTCTAAAAAGTTATCTTGCAAACCTTTTTGTTATTTTATTATATGCATCACTATGATCCATAGTATTTTATAAACTTTTTCATAATCCTTGTTTTTCTAAGTACTTTGAAAATGATATTGTCAAATATTAGTTTTGTTTGTGTATCATTTTCTAAATATATATATTTCTAAATATATAAGAGTCTAAATTTCTTCCACTTAAAAGTTAACATATGACTGACTGGTAGTAGTGCTTTTGAAGAATCAATCCTATTTCTCTCACCTATCTTTTAACAGTACCATCTACTCCAAAGCTTGGCCGTTTCTGCTATCATTGTGTTGTTTTGCTTAAAACAGCCTCTTTTTTATACATATGCAATTATATTTTTGTGTTTAAATGCCTTGCAAAAATTTTTAAACACAAACAAAGAGGGCTTGCATTTGGCACAGCAACGGAGACGCCTCCTGGGACGCCAGCATCCGTGTCAGAGTCCCTGCAGTTCCAGTTCTCCGTGTTCAGCTTCCTGCTGACGCACACCCTGGGAGGCAGCACTGAAGCCTCAGAAACTCAATCCCTTCCATCCACGAGACCTAGATTCAGCTCCTGCCTGAGGCCTGGTCCAGATGTGGCTGTTGCAGGGAGTGAATATAGCAGATACAATTAGAATGTGTTTATTTTGGTACAAAAATTTTTTAAATCATGCATGATATTTTCATAAATTCTTTTCTGTGAACTTTTTGTACCTCATATACCAATATGGATTTACTCACCCAGCTTTCATCTCCATGAACCAAAATCAGTGAGTCAGGGGAAAATACACAAAGTGTTTTCATTTCTTCAGATTTTCTTGAAACAGACTAAGGTTTTAGAGTTTGGAAGCAGGAATGCTACTCTTCTAAAGCACTAGTTCAGTAGAGAATTCCTGAGTCCAACTAAATGCAGCCTTTAGTTTAATTTCCCCTGGTAATATTGTTTGTGTCCGATCATTGCTGGTAATGCCAAAGTGGTGATTCACTAACTTCATGCAAGTCAGCTGTGGTTCTAATTGAGCGGGACTGGGGCAGAGTCTGAATTCTCATCTGACAGATTCCTGGATGACAGTGATTCTACCATTGGCCCAAGAACAGAGGAAGGCTGCTGGAGAAGCATTTTTCTCTGAGTGACACTGGGAGAACTAAAAATAATGGTCAATGTCTTATGCATTTAGTTTTGAAATTTTTAATTTTTAAAAACTTCTGAAATGTAAAATTATGCTTATTTATGAGCATATTTTAGCATATTTAGTATGAGCATACTAAATGATGCTTTGATACATGTATAAATTGTGAACTATCCAATTGGGGTAAGTATATTTATTCTTTCAAGCATTTTGCATTATAATGGAAGTGTCCAAAATACTATCTTCTAAGTTTTCAATAAATATACAGTAGATTAATATTATCTATCATCACCCTGCTGTGCAGTAGAACCCCAGGACTTCTGACTTTTACCAACTATAACCTGGTACCCCTTGAGCAACCTTTTCCATGCTTCCCTCCCTCCTGTCTTTCCTCCTCAGCTTCTAGTAATCAACATTGTGTTTTTCACTTCTATGAGAGAGACAGTGTGATTTTCAGACTCTGTAGATGAGTCAGATAATGTCATATATGTCTTTCGGTGCTTGGTCATTTCACTTAACTGACCCCCAATTCCACCTGGAACTGTTGTTGCAAATGACAGGATTTTATCTTTTCATGGTGAATAGTGTTCCATTGTGTTATGTACCATATTTGCTTTGTCCATTCATTGTTGGCTGGACACTTCAGTTGTTTCCATTTCTTGGCTATTGGGAATACTGCTTCAATAAACACATGCATGCAGGTGTCTCTTCAAGGAATGGGTTAAATTTCCCTTGGATATGTGTCTGGGAGTGGGATTGCTGGATCATGTGGTAGTTCTCTTTTTAGTTTCTTGAGGAGCCTCCATAATGTTCTCTTCAATGGCTGTACTAATTACATTCCCAACAACAGTTTAGAAGCATTCTATTTTCATCACATATACTTACTATCTCTTCTGTTTTTGATATTAGCCAATCATACTGGAGTGAGGTTATATATCATTGCAATTTGTATTTGCATTTCCCTGTGGTGATTAGTAGTGTTGAGTGTTTTTCATTGCCCTGTTGGCCATTTGTGTATCTTCCTTTGATAAATATCTTTTTAGATATATTGCCAGTTTGTTTTTAAGGTTTATTTATTTATTTGAAAGGTAGATTTATAGAGACGGGGAAAGAGGGAAGGAGGGAGGGAAGGAGGAGAGGCAGAGAGAGAGAGAGAATATCTTCTATCCACTGCATCCACTGGTTCACTCCCCAGATAGCTGCAACAGCTGGTGCGGAGCCAAGCCTAAGCCAGGAGCCAGGAGCTTCTTCTGGGTCTCCCAGGTAAGTAGCAGGGACCCAAGTGCTTAGGCTAATTCCACTGCTTTTCCCAGGTGTTTAGCAAGGTGCTGGATTGGCAGTGGAGCATCTAGGAGAGGAACCAGCACCCATATGGGATGCCAGCCAAGCCACAATGTCAGCTCCTATTGCCTGTTTTAAAATTGTATTATTTTTAGTTTCTTGTTTTGTGTTTTTGATGTTGTTTGTTTGAATTTCTTATATATTTTGAATGTTAACCCCTTGTCAAATGTATAGGTTGCAAATACTTTCTCCCACTATGTAGACTGTCTCTTCACTCTAATGTTTCCTTTGCTGTGGCAAAACTCTTTAGTTCAATGGAATCCCATTTGTCTGCTTTTTCTTTTATTTTTCATGATTTTAGGTTCTGACCTAGAGAATCTTCATACATTCAGTGTTTTACCTATGTCCTCTTTTGATAGTTCAAAAGCTTTAGGACTCACATTTAGGCCTTTAATTTATTTTGATTTGATTTTTGTATATAGTGAGAGATAGTGTGCTGTTTTCATTCTTTTGTATATGAATATCCAATTTTCCCAGCACCATTTATTAAATAAGCTGTCCCTTTCCCAATGCATGTTGTTAGCACATTCATCAAAGATTAGTTGGCTATAGATGTATGGGTTTACTTCTAGGGTCTCTATTCTATTCTGTCCTACTGATCTATGTATCTGCTTTTATGCCATCGCCATTCTGTTTTAATTACTGTAGCTTTATAATATATTTTAGAATCAGATATTGCAGTGCTTCCTGTGTTTTTTGCTCTAGATCACTTTAGTTATTCAGGGTCTTTTGGGTTCCATCCAAATTTTAGTGGTATTTTTTCTGGTTTTATGAAAAATGTTTAGGATTTTGGTAGGGATTGCGTTGAATTTGTTACTGAGTTTTCCAATCCATGAACATGAGATGCTTTTCTATTTCTTCGTATGCTTTTTAATTTCTTCCATAAGTTGCTCATGGTTTTCATCTCTTTGGTTAAATTTATTTTCAGGATTTTTGGGGGTGGGGGTTGATATTGTAAATGGGATTGCTTTCTTAATTTCTTTTTCAGATGACTCCCTATTGGTGTATAGGAATGCTACAAATTTTCCTTACCTTTGCTGACTCTTTTTATTGTTTCTAATAGCTGTTTGGTGGAGTCTTCAGTGTATTCTATATACAAGATCATATAATCTAAAATAGTGACAATTTTACTTCCTTTCCAGTTTGGTTTATTTCTTTTTTTTAAGATTTATTTTATTTATTTGAAATACAGAGTGATAGAGAGAGGTAGAGACACAGAGAGAGGTCTTCCATCCATTGGTTCACTCCCCAAGTGGCTACAATGGCCAGAGCTGCGCCAATCGGAAGCCAGGAGCCAGGAGCTTCCTCTGGGTCTCCCACATGGGTGCAGGGGCCCAAGCACTTGGGCCATCCTCTACTGCTATCCCAGGCCATAGCAGAGAGCTGGATCAGAAGAGGAGCAGCCGAGACTAGAACTGGCACACATATGGGATGCCAGTGCTTCAGGCCAGGGCTTTAACCTGCTGCTCCACAGCACTGGCCCCTTGGTTTATTTCTTAATTTGTATTTCAAACATACATGAATATCAGATTATGGGGAGGTCCCTTCTGAGTTCTGAGTTTTGGGGCATATCACTGATAGGGACTGCTGCCTGAGTTATTTTAAGCCACACTAGTTACCCTGTAATGAATATACCCACTTTAGGTCAAAGTTGATTGCTTTGGTATCTACTTTTTAAAAAGATTTTTAATATATATATTTGAAAGAGTTACAGAGAGAGGGAGGGAGGGATAAAGATAGAGGGGAAGAAAGAGAGACAGACAGACAGACAGACAGATATGGAGTGAGTTAATTTCCATCTGCTGTTTCACTCACTCCCCAAATGACTACAAGAGACAGGGCTGGGCCATGCTAATACCAGAAACCTGAAACTCCACCTGGGTCTCCCTGTGGGTGGTAGGGGTCCCAATACTTGGGCCATCCCCTGCTACTTTTCCAGGCACTTTTGTAGGGATCTGCATCAGAAGATCAGAAGTGGAGCAGCTGGAATTTGAACTGGCGCCCATATAGGATGCTGATTACAGGTGGCCACTTAGTCTGCTATGCCACAATGCCCGCCCCTTTTATAACTACTTAAACGGAGGAATAGCAACTGTGAAATGATGAAGTAGATCAAGGAATGTTCACATACTGTTGTAGAGTCTCCTTAACAGTCTAGTATGAAGCCTTCCCATGTGTGTTATTAAAGCCATGTTGCTGATTTATTGAATAAGGTGTTGTGCGGTGGTAGATTTTTTCACCATGCCCAGTTCTTCCTTCCATGCATGTTGCCATATAACTCATATTGTTTGTGATAGAGGGGCAAGTTAGGATATTTCCTCACTGGCTACAGGCATAGTCCTGTATGCTTTCTCAGCCAGGCAAACAACAGTGGAATGTGGGTTTGACAGTTTTAAGTGGAAGCTGTAAGAGCCCTCCGTGGGTTCTCAGCCCTCTTGCCCTTGCCCTTCTACCATAGAATGGTCTGTCCCAGAGTGATGGTTCCTTTGCCAGAATGAGAAAATCCGTTCCTGAGCAAGAAACACTGGCTCTGGTATATCAGTAAGACTTTAACGTTATAATTGTAAGAAAATCTAGAGAAAGTTGGCAAATACTTATGAGTCCAAGTGTTGGGGTACACAGATTGTTATATTGCTGACATAGTGATTCTACTGATGCAATTTTTCCCCTCAGATTATACAGATGAAATTAAGGCTTACAGGAGGTTGGCTGCACTAACTCTGGAAAGAGATTTCTTTCAATTTTACAGTAGCATGATAATACGCAAATTGTGAAAGATAAATATGACTAAATAAGATTATGTACATTTCTTAATAGCTATGTTTTATCTAATTCCAATATATTAATGGACAGAATTAATGCAGCAAGGGGTAATAGCAGACACTGCTTCAGCAGAATTGCTTTAGTATAATTGAATTAGGTATCTTGGAGTAGATGAGCTAAGATTTTGGTGCTTAAAATGGAAGATTGATAGGGCCAGCATTCTGGCCTTCTAATCCCAGCTGCTCCTCTCCTCACCTGGCTTCCTGTTCATCTTCCTGGGAAAGCAGTGAAAGATGGCCCAAGTGCTTGGGCCCTTCTATATGGGAGAGCAAGATGGAGTCTGTGGCTCCTGGCTGTGGCCTGGTCCAGACTGGCTGTTACAGCCATCTGGGAATTGAACCAGAAGAAGTAGGATCTCCGTCTCTGGCATCTCTGTCTCTAATTCCCTTCCTCACTCCCTGGTCTCTCTCTTGCTATGCCTTTCAGGTAAGTAAGCAAGCAAGCAAGCTAGTAAATCTTTTTAAAAAAAGAAATGGAAGATGATAGATAGGGAAGATTACAGGGAAGATGATCTTAACCTATTTAAGAAGTGTTTAGTAGAGTAAATCAAAATAACTTGACAGATCATTGGTATTTTGGTGGCTAATGAGGCAGTAAATGAAATCTTCATGGGAGAAATGGTAAAACCTTGACATCCAAGGTTTGTGTGTAGGAGTCTTATTTTAATGAAGAGATTAAGTTTAGGGACGTGTGCACTAAGATACTTTCCCGTTAAGATGGGGAAGGTTGCAATAAAGATGTTATCAGAGAAGAGATTACAGATTTCTCAAGTATTTCATTCATTCACTCTTTCAACAAGTATTTATCTCACGCCTACTCTGTGCTAAGTGGAGGTTGGAGGCAGTGACGGGGAAATGAACCTGCTCTCACAGATCTCTGAGGCTCTGGTGGATAAACAAACAACAGGCAGAGGAATAACCCTTTTGCAAGTCATAAATGCAGTGAAGAAAATGGAAAAATAGAGAGTTTTGGGTGCGACTATTTGTAGGGCATAAGATGGTATTTGCAGAGGGAAGAAGGGCAGATGGGATGAGCAGAAGAGGGAATTGATATGGACCTGGTGTTCAGTCTGAGACCTGACTGACCTAGGGAAGCACAGATCACTCTGAAGATAAGAGGATTAGGCATGTGTACTACTTACATAATTTATTCTAGAGATAAGTGTGCTCAGTTTCAGTTTCTGTCCTTTAGTTTTGCCTTATGTACATGTCTGAATTTTAGTGGTTACACTGGGGACACACTAAATTGTATTCACTGTATTCACAAGAAAACAAGATTGTGCAATTATCTGGGAAGTTTCACATCATGCATACAAGCTTTCTGAAAATAATGTTGGTTTCCCATCTGTGTTCCCTCTGCAATTAAGAGTGCTTTTTCAGGATTTTGTAATACAAAATATGGAACAAAAAATTTAGCCAGTGGGCTATTCCAAGCTCCTTCTTCCAAGAAAAAACAATTCCAAATAAATAAGCAAATAGACATCTTTTAAATATCTGGATAAGTAAGACAAATAAGATAATAAAAATAACATTTCAAAAGAATGAATAAGATTATGAAGTATTTAAATTAGACTACATTAGAGATAAACAAATTAGTCATGTTACAACCATTATTATCCCATGTCAAATAGTTGTATGGGGAAAAAAAAAAACAAAACCTCAGTCTCTAAACTTAGGAAAGGAAATGATTATTATTTGTTTAAAGGGTTCAACATGCAAAAAAAAAAAGGACACATTTCCTTTAGGGCTCTTTTATAAATACTTTGATCACAATGGTGAGGACAGCAGACACATTCCTTTTTTTTTTTTTTTTTAAGATTTATTTGTTTATTTGAAAGAAGTCAGAGTTACACACACAGAGAGGTCTCCTATCCGCTGGTTCACTCCCTAGTTGGCTGCAATGGTTGGAGCTGCGCTGTTCCAAAGCCAGGAGCCAGGAACCTCCCCTTGGTCTCCCACTCGGGTGCAGGGGCCCAAGGACTTGGGCCATCTTCTACTGCTTTCCCAGACCACAGCAGAGAGCTGGATCAGAAGCGTAGCAGCTGGGATTGGAACCAGCTGCTGTATGGGATACCGGCACTGCAGGCGGCGGCCTCACCTGCTGTGCCACAGAGCCAGTCCCAGCAGATATATTCCTTAATCTGTATGCATTCAGGTGGAGAAGATTAAATGCACAGCTCTCTATATGTTTGAATTAGCTCCAGAACTATTATAAAACCAAACTTAGAGGAGGTAGTCATTCTATAGGAAGATGAGAATAGGAAGTCATTCCAAATACTCTGAATGATCCCTGGGGTAATTGTCCACTGTCACAGGGACTACAGAAAATTCAGACCATAAAATGCTTCAACATTGATATTTTTTTTTTTTTTTTTGACAGGCAGAGTGGACAGTGAGAGAGAGAGACAGAGAGAAAGGTCTTCCTTTGCCGTTGGTTCACCCTCCAATGGCCGCCGCGGCCGGCGCGCTGCGGCCGGCGCACTGCGCTGATCCGATGGCAGGAGCCAGGAGCCAGGTGCTTTTCCTGGTCTCCCATGGGGTGCAGGGCCCAAGCACCTGGGCCATCCTCCACTGCACTCCCTGGCCACAGCAGAGGGCTGGCCTGGAAGAGGGGCAACCGGGACAGAATCCGGCGCCCCGACCGGGACTAGAACCCTGTGTGCCGGCGCCGCTAGGCGGAGGATTAGCCTAGTGAGCCGCGGCGCCGGCCTTCAACATTGATATTTATCCTTGCTTCATTCTGACATAATTCAATCATGTCAAAAGAAAACAGGGAGAAAATGTTTACCTAAATATTGGTGATGAAAATAAATAAAAGCTTTTTAAAAATTGCTTGTTTTCTAGTAAACTATTAGAAAATATAAATAAGAATTAACAGTTTACTCAGTGATGAGAATATCTTCATTGGGCATGCAGTCTTATTTTGAAACTTTTCCTTCTATTTTATTTTTCGATGCAACAAAAGGCATTCCTATTTTCAGCTTGTCCCTGAAATTAGCTGAGAGATTATTTAAACTTAAAATGCAATTTTGGGCACCAGTAACCTTTTGCTTTTCAGGAGAGAGACTGCCTTTTAATTAGTTGATGGAAAGGATCCAACAGAGTTTCAACTACTCCTTTAATCATCTGTCTAGTGGGAAAGTTAATTTATGATCATTTAATTTTATGCTGCATTTTCAAGATGAATGGATCAGAATCTTATATGACATGTTGTTAAGTCAAGGAATAAGAGGAGAAACTGGTACTCTGGATAGGATAAAATCCCTTTATTAGATTAGAAGCCTATTATATGAATGTGAGATATTAATAGTAGGTGCTGAGTGTGAGGATATGGGAACTCTTAGTACTACTTCTCACTTCTTGTTTTGTAAATTTAAGAATATTCTGCAATAACCAGGTAGAAAAAGGTACCACTTAGAATGTCTGTATCCCTTTTTGAAGGACCTGGCTTCAGTTCTAGCTTCTCCACTTCTGATCCAGCTTCCTGCTTATGTGCACCCTGGGAGGCAGCTGGTGAAGGCTCAAGTACTTGAGTCTCTTCTGCCCATGCAGGAAACCCAGGTAGAGTTCTAGACTCCTAACTTTGGCCTGGCCAGCTCCACCTGTTGCAGGTATTTGATTAGTGAATCAGTAGATGGAAAATCTCTTTCTTTTACTTACAAATAGAGTGAAAATAAATTTAGATTTTAAATTAAATTAGATTATGGATTTGTAAGTTTATTACTGATATTTCGCAGTCATAAAGTAGAATTTAAAGATTAAATCACACGTTCTGATGGCTTCCATGAAGACACTGAATTCTAGTTCTAGATTAGCAGAATATTTCTAAGTGCATTGGATACTTAAAAAGAGCTTCATTTTGCTTCGTTTGTGGAAGTGGGCAGGAGCGGCTGTGGAAGACACCCACTGTGTAATAAACCAGTCATGATTTTCCACACTGCAATGTGTTCTGACGTCTCTGTTTTCTAGTGTTGATATTGCTATGTCTTTTACTGAAAGTACCATGTCATAGCATTTGTTCAGATGCTGAAGTTTCACTCTACTGCTTTGATAGTTTTTGTTCTAGCTCCTCATACCAAATGTATTTTATGAAGGTCTTCACTGGATTATTTTTTGTGTAATTAGATTCAGTTAATTCTTTTCTTTTTTAAAAAAAGATTTATTTATTTATTTGAAAGAGTTACCCAGAGAGAAAGAAAGGCAGAGAGAAAGAGGTCTTCCATCTGCTGGTTCACTCCACAAATGGCCACAGTGGCTGGAGCTGCGCCGATCCGAAGCCAGGAGCCAGGAGCTTCCTCGGGGTCTCTCACGCGGGTGCAGGGGTCCAAGAACTTGGGCCATCTTCTCCTGCTTTCCCAGGCCGTAGCAGAGAGCTGGATCGGAAGTGGAGCAGCCAGGACTTGAACCAGCGCCTATATTGGATGCTGGCACTGTAGGTGGCATCTTACCTGCTATGCCACAGCACCAGCCGCTCAGTTAATTCTTAAATTAACTCTTCACTGAGCCTAAGGTTTAGATTTACTAAATCCAGAAAATTCCATGAGTGTTAATTTGATAATCTCTACTTCATAGTCATAAACTTTAAGTATTGATCACCCAAAATAACAAAATGAGAAGATGCAGGAAAGTCACTTAGATCTGATTTTGTTAACCTGGATTTTCAATGCATGTTGATATTTTCGTGACTAAGACTTCATGGTATTTTCAAAAAATAGTTTCAAACTATACAGTGTGAAAAAAATTACATCATGTACATGAGCATGAAAGTGTGTATGCATGTGTGCACGCATTGGCTTTGAAATGTATGTGTACATGCATTCACTTTGAAAATCATTTGTGATGGGGCAGAAAAGTCAAAATGATTGGAACAATAATTTAAGGCCATCAGTTGCTGTTATAATGGCTGTGTCACATAGAAGTACTCCCACCACTGTACAGCAGACACCTCTCTTATTCTTGGTGTATATGCAAACCCCATGTGGTCCTAGAGAAGTGGATGTTCCAGAATTCTACAGTACATATTCCATTGTCTAGAACTGCTCACCCTTGAATTACTCTGATGTCAGTGAGCTGCTCATGATAGAATTGAGGTGATTTTGTGCACTGAGGCTTAGATGTGTGGCAAAAACAAACAAACAAAAACAAAACAAAACAAAAACAAACAAACCCTCCTTTGGTGCCCATTTAATTATAGGGAAAGTAAGCTCATAAAGCCTTATGGGACCAGCTTTCTGGCGTAACAGGTTAAGCCACTGCCTGCTACTCCTGGTATGCCCTATAAGGAGTGCTGGCTGCTCCGCTTCCAATCTAGCTCTCTGCTAATGCCCTAGGAAAGCAGCACAATATGGCCCACATATTTGGGCCCCTGCACCCATGTGGGAGACTGGGAAGAAGCTCCTGGCTCCTGACTGTGGTCTGACCCAGCTCTAGCCATTGTGGCCAATTGGGAGTGAATCAGCAGTTGGAAGGTATTTCTCATCCTTTCTCTTTAACTCTGCATTTCAAATAAATAAAATCATTTTTAAAAGAATATTTCTAGTACCCTATAAAATAGATAGCCAAATGTTAGTATCAGGATAGAAAAAAGGATCTATAATAAAAATCTACATCAAAAAAAGTTTTACATGATTTTAGGGTATGTTGAGAAGTTATGATGAAAAAATATTCTTCATGCATTGGTTGCTCAGTGCCCTCTCTTCAAAGAAATCCAATGATGTTTTATAGAAAATTTGGTAGGAATGAAAGGTAATTTAATGTAATAAAATGCAATTTAATACCATCTAAAAGCCACGGCACCACGTTTGTAATTGCTGCATTTTGTATATGCACACATCATTGCTGTTCTTAAGGGATAGCATTTGAAGTACAAAGGAAGAACATACCTGTCACTTCTTGGTGTGATGTGATGATGAAATGAGCTAGCATATTGCATGGCATATATTAGGCTTTCAACATTTGCTTAGCTTGTCTCAAAGAGTCAGCTATTTGAAATAATTATCAAATGCAAAAAGGAGATAGTAATGGCTATCATTCAGTAATTTGTTTTAGGTAAAAATTCTGTCTCTCAAAATGAACAGAGTCATAGTGTTGCATGTTTTAGTTAACTGCTTTTATTTATTATTTTAATAGTTTATTTATTTGAAAGTTGAGGTGACAGAGCAAAGTCAAAATGAGAGAGACCCTCCATCTGCTGGTTAACTGCCCACGTGGCCTCAGTAGTTTGGGCTGGGGCAAGATGAAGTCAATCGTCAGGAAACTTCACTGGGGTCTCCTGCATGGGTGGCAGGGACTCATGTACTTTAGCCATCATCTGCTTCCCAGCCACATTAGCAGGAAGCTGGACCGGAGGTGGAGGACCCGGGACTTGAACTGGCAATCTCACATGCAATACAGCTCTTTCAAGTAGCAGTTTAATCCACTGTGCCATGACACCTGCCCCAGCGCATACATTGTTTATTTTTTTAAATAGTAAAAAAAAAAAAAATAGCAACCAACAGATTACGAAACAAGGGAAGAGACAAACCCAGTAGTAATGCAAGTAGATAATATGTATGGTTATGGCAAAAAAAAGTTAATCTCAGAATACAAACCCTGTTTCTCTCCTAAGAGCTCACCCCTACGTGCCCACATCTAAATTTCAACCCTTCTTCCTGAAGTTTAAGGCCTAATATAGATTTTTACACTTACAATACTGTGCTGTAAGTGTTCTGTTTAAGAATCTTCTCATCAAGGCCGGCGCCGCGGCTCACTAGGCTAATCCTCCGCCTTGCAGCGCCGGCACACCGGGTTCTAGTCCCGGCCGGGCCACTGGATTCTGTCCTGGTTGTTCCTCTTCCAGGCCAGCTCTCTGCTGTGGCCAGGAGTGCAGTGGAGGATGGCCCAAATGTTTGGGCCCTGCACCCCATGGGAGACCAGGATAAGTACCTGGCTCCTGCCATCGGATCAGCACGGTGCGCTGGCCACAGCACACTGGCCACGGCGGCCATTGGAGGGTAAACCAACAGCAAAGGAAGACCTTTCTCTCTGTCTCTCTCTCTCACTATCCACTCTGCCTGTAAAAAAAAAAAAAAAAAAAAAAGAATCTTCTCATCAGATGGAAAAGGAATATTCTTAAAACTTTCATACATCTCCCAGATTTTTCTGGATAGTGTTTTCTGCTGATGGCCAGTCGTTTCCAAAGACAAAGTTTTCTTTTATTCTGAAATTTGTGGGATGGAGTTGCTTGAATAAGTGGTATTTGAAGATACCAATAAATGTTTCACAAGAAGCAAAAATACACATATTTCATTGTCGTTTGGAATTGGATGAGTCATCTCCAAGTTCTTTCATATGAAATATGATCAAGTCAGTTATTTAAATTATAGCCCAAAGATATTTCTGAAATTACTGTGCTTCCAAATATATTTGAAAAGGAATTAAATATTTGCTTTTGGGATTTATTCTAAAGCACAGTATTTACACTGAATAGATGTGAGGTCTCAGTGCGGAGCTTTTAGACATCAGGAGGACGTTCCATCCTTGCTTTTTGTTTTTAATGTATTTTAGTTTGCGTTTTGTATTCATCACATACAAGCATTGTGTGTTTCGAATTATGAGCCATCGTTTTGTTGTATTCTTTCAGCCCCTGACAGCATTTTGTTTTCATTTTGGAAACATCTTGTGGTCGCCTCCTCTCTAAAATGCATTAATGCGATTTCATTTCAACTTCAGATCATCCAATTATCAGAATAGCTCTATGTAGACAACACATGAAGGAATGAGTCACTCATCCATTTCCCGTCTTTTGTTTCCTTTCCTGATTGAAGGGTTCAATAAATTGCTTCAGCTCATAATGATGGTGTAAGTTAAATACTATTTTTATCCATTCAGCTGGGTTTTTAAATACAGCATATGGACTGATCATTCTCTCATGGTCAGAAGCTTTGGAAAATCTTGACAGCTCATAATCTTCCCTGCTCATATTCACAAGTGACACTGATTATACTTTTACCACCAGGAGCTTTTGCATTGGTTGTCTTCAGAAAGATAACCAACCACTCCATGAAAATCAGTGTGTTCTATTGCTGTGGAGAAAATTCATATACCAGAATAAAGCATTCAGAGTTGAAGGATTAAATTTCTTATTTTTCATAATTTAAGGAATGAAATCAGCATTGGTGATAACATTTTTTATTTATTCAATGTAGATTTTCTCAGATTTATAATTAACACCGTGGGGAGTCTGCTGAGTAGAAAGCATTATTTTCACTTCTGGAGGACACAGAGTTTCAGATCACTTAATTTAGCCAGACCAAGCCCTCTCTCAGTGTCTCCCTTTGTGTGGTATTTTCTTTTTATAACATTTTTGCTTCCTGAGTCATAACACAGATTTATTTGTGTACTTCTAGAAGTTTATTTCTCCCTTTAGTATAGACATTATAAGAGAATAGGTTCTTTTTGTTTGTTTATCTCAGTGGTCTTATGCCCCTCAAGTAGTACATAGAACAGTTAACTTGGTGTTTTAGTAAATAGCTGGTGACTGATGAAAAAAATCCACTGTTGGGATGGGTGTGTGGTGCAGTGGGTAAACTGTGGTTTGGGACGCCCACATCCTTATATTGGAGTGCCTGGTTCAAGTCCCGGCTGCTCTACTTTCAATCCGGTTTCCTCCTAATGCACACCTTGGGAACTAGCAAATGATGGCTGAAGTACTTGGTTCCTTGCCACTCACATAGGAGACCTGGACTGAATTCTGGGCTCCTGACTTCAGCCTGGACTGTCTCTGGTTGTTGTGGGAATTCAGGTACTCAACCAACAGGTGGAAAATCTCTCTTTGTCTCTCTCCCTTTCAGGGAGAATAAAATTAAAAAAAAAAATCCTTTTTAAAAACATTTACTTACTTTACTGTTTAGTATTAACATAGTATTAACATGCATTTTGCTACAACGTACTTTTCATACATGGTATTTATGAGTAAGGGTTTTGAAATACACCCTGTGGGTTGTTCTGTAGTCGATATTATTTTCTTATTGCTGTTTTCCGAGTGTAAGTATTCCTTAGTTGTTTTTCACATTTGTTATCCGCATATGAGAATCTTTCTTCTCAACAAGGAAGTGAACATGAAAATGGCAGGAACTTGCAATGTCCTCATATTTTGAATTCTGTGAGTGTGACATAGATCAGAAACGCAGTGTTATTCTGTGATGAAGGGATGACGAGCAGGTGTCTGAAACATAGCAGTATTCACTCAATAATGACAAATGAGTAATGTGCAAGTTTGATAATAACCTGTAAGTTCATGAATCAGGTGAAAACATACATATGCATTTCTCTTAATTTTTCATGTCTGCACATTTTTTCTTTGTTTCCTTTTTTTGTGTATTAAAGGAGTTAAAGTAAGTGCTGTCTAAAGTGCCAATATGATTTTTATTTTCAGTTCTGGATACTGTACCTTCCTAATTTCCTTCATATGTGTTTCTCTCTTACATTGTCCGGATGAGGTTTATTCTGTGATTAATGGAAAGTGAAGTCTAAGGCTTTGTTTTCTTATTGTAATTTTGAGGAGAATGAGCTGCTTTGAAATTCTCTGGAACAGGGCTTGGGAGGCCATTGGAGAGCCAGCCGGATCCACTCTGTACTTCTGGAGAGTCTTGTGATCCCTGCAGGTTCTTTTTCCTTTCCCTGAGCAGCAGGCATGCGACACCCACCAGGACAAGCCCAGCAAAGCTTCATGGCCCAAGACTGTGCCACTGCCCCTTTCCCGGGGCTCCTGAGAGCTCTGCTTGGTCTAACAATCTGCTGTTGACCACCGTCTTGGAAGTCTTGAGACATTTTGTACAGTGGGCTTCAGGTTTTATTGTTCACCAAGGCCTGCAAATTCTGCAGCCTGTCTTCTTGCAGACTGTTGTAAAAGCTAAATAGCATCCTGTTACAAAATGTTTAGTGCATGGGACCTAAGTTTGGTCTAGTGGCTGAGATGCTGTTTGGTATACCACATCCCATCCCTGAGTGCCTGGATTTGAGTTCTCCACTTACAGTTTCAGCTGCCTGCTAATGTGCAGAGGTGATGGCTCAAAAATTGGGTTCTGACGGGGTCCCTGCAGCCCACGTTGGGTCCCAGATTGAGTTTCTGGCCCCTGACTTCTGGCCGAATCCTAGCGAGTGTAGGCATTTGAGAAGTGAACCAGAGAGTGGAAGACCTCTGTGTCTGCCTTTCAAAAAATATAAGTAAATAAAAAGGAAAATATTTAGAACAGTACCTCATTTATAAATTCTTCTCTCTCATTTCCTCCTTCTCAAAATTTGAAGATTTTGTATTTCTGTGCAACAGTCAATAATCCAGTGAGCAACAGTTGAATGATAATAATCACTGACTGCAAACAGCCTGTTCTTCATTGAAGTGGAGCGCTTTCCGTGTGGAAGACGGCGTTCTTCTACAATTCATTCCTTTCACAATTCAGACTTAAAGTTTTCAGAGGACAGCTTTTTTTCCCTTTTGTGTAGTCACAGTAACCATGGAGAAAATATGTTCAATGATCTATATCCTTACATATTATACATAATTACATGTTATGTACTATCAGAATGGATAAATGTAAAATAAATGGTTTTTATAGCATGCAGGTTTACAAAAATAACCTCCTCTTTGTTTTCTATATTAAAATGATTTACATATTTAAAGGGGAGAGAATGTATTTATAAAACATAATTTATATTTAAAGCTGAACAAAATTTAAAAATTACAAATTGATGTAAAGCAATAAAGTAAAATGTAAAGATTTATATTAGTCATGAAGTTAGTAGGTCAGATACAATAAAAATGAACTAATATGAAGTATCAATAATATGCATAAACAATTCAAATATTGTGAAAAAATCAGGATAGTTTTGTTGCCAGAGTACAATGAATGCACATCTGCCACAGGACATGGCCATGTTCCATGAGTTTACCATGGTCCTGAGCCTCAACTTTTCTTGGGTCTTTATTGTAATTGACCTCTGCTGTCTTGGGGGTCTGGCCAAGGGCCCTAAGATGCTGTACCCCTTTCATTGTGTGGTTAGGGGTATTGGAGAGCCTTTGGCTCTTGCCTTGGGGTCATGTGCTTGGCGATTGTGGTTTCGCAGTGAAGTGCTGTGACTTCTTAATGGACACCAGGTTCCTTCTCTTTCTGGCATGGTAAGCTGGGAGTCTTCCAGACTGACCCAAGTAATGCTAGCTCCAACACAATGTTAGGATTAACATCTAGTTTACTGGAAACTCTCAAAAAACCTGGAGGATCTGGCAGCATTGGCATAGATCCCTGGCTAGCCATGCTGCCTGTGCTGAACGGTGGGTGGCTGCTGTCCCTGAAGGCTGAATGCCTTCCCCTTTGGCTTTTGTAATCCCTGTTGCCCCTTGACATGAACCTGCCAGCTGTCCTTGTACTTGTTTGTTACAGTCAGAGGAGCATAAAATATGTACTCTGCACCTTCACTCTACATTGGCAGGCTTGGTTGCTGCAAATATTTGGGTTTGTTCTTTCCCTATCAGAGTGCCTGACAGCTTGATTTGTAAAATAGAGGGAGGTGGCTAGGTTTAATTCTGTCTTTTGTGGCATTTGGAAGAGGACATTAAATATTACCACTAATATCTAATAAGTGGACCTATAAATAAGAAATAATGTCTAAGGTCTGCCAAAGATAAAGGTTATTAACAAATGATCATGATATGTATGGATATTGATACAGCACCAAAGATAAATAGGATATACTTCGACTTCTCACTGTTCTATACCTCAAGTGAGATTACACCAGGGAAAAATAAAATCTACCAAATTCACATTGAGGAAACATGTAAACAAAACCTGCCAGATAAAGACTTAAATTTCTCTTTTAGAAATTCCATGAATACTTGGAAGTCAGTCATTTTTAATGTAAATTTTCATATTACAAAAAAAACACATGCATTCATTTTTACAGATTATAACCATGCTTCTCTGTCGCTCGCTCCGCAGGCTCACGGAGGAGTGGCAATGGATTTGCTGCTGTTTCTTTCCCCGATCTTCCCCGGATTAGCTGCCGCCCCTTCCCCGCCTCCGTGGAGGGGCGGCACCCCCGCCGCTTTCCCCACTTCTGCAGAGGAGTGGCACACTGCCGGCCGGCTCTCTCAGGGGTTCCTCAGATGTTTCTCCTGCATGTTGTCTCTCTCCTCCTTTATAGTCCTCTTCCACCAATCCCAACTCTGCTGGTGTTCTCTCCCCACACGCTGAGCATGCTGCTCTCCTCCAATCAGGGGCAGGATCAGCTCCTGCAGCTTGTTAGTCGAATTGGTGGGGCAGCTGTGTGGAAGTTGTTTACTCCCTCTCAGCGTTTATGGTGGGAGATTAGATGCATAGAGTTAGTCTTAGCAGTTCCAGTAGTTTAGTCTAGTCTCGGTAATCTCAGCATTTGTCCTCAGTATTTATTTGTCCACAGTCCTAGTACTTATTTGTCTCCTGGGCAACGGGCCCTGCCATATTACCGGAGATGGACCCTGCTCCCCACACCTCATTTTCTGTTTACTCAAAATCCAGTAACTCTTCTTTGGATGAGTAGTATTTCCTCATTAATGTAAATAAGCAATTGACAAATGAACACATTAGGTGGTGTGAATTATATGATGAAAATATTAGGATTTCTAATTCACGTAATATGTTAAGCACTAGGTTCTTGGAGAGAAAAATGAGAGAATTTCAGAGAAAGCTATTGAAACAAGAATGTAATGGAAATAAAGTGGCCGCAGAGGGAAGTGGCCATCATATAGTCAAAGGCGCACACAGAGGATTGAATCAGTCAGGAGTAAATTTTGGCTCCTTTCTCCAAGTCAAAGCAGGGTCTGAACAAATTCTGAGGGGTCCCTTTTGTAGACATGCAGAGCCAGGCAGTTCAGGGCCGCTGGGCCAGCTGTACCACGTCGTCAGGCGGTCAGTCTTGTTTTGGCCCTGCATTCCTAGGGTGAGAACATGTTTCCCTCACGTCTTCCACATATATACTGTGGCCCAGACTCATACCCCTGCCTCAGGAAGGAAGAAGGGACAATGCCAAGGGTAAAGCTAATGGCTTCTTTTTCATTCTATTATGGCTTATTGATCTGTATCACATTAGACAGGATGCTAGCCATGCCTCCCTGTAAGAGCAAAATAGTGCTTTTTAGTGGAGCACATTCAAACCTGAGTAAAACAGATTTGTCCCAAAGCGATAAGGAGATCATTATATTGCCTGGACACTTAGAGATGAAGGTGAGAAGGCCAGGAATGGGCTCCAGCTTGGTCACTTCAAGACACGTACCCTCCGACAGCCTCATGCAAGGGGCACACAGGTCTTTGCTGACACATGTGCAAGGACCATGAGTTTTGGAAACTGTGTTATAAGCGAACCTTCCCATATTTTGTTTGTAAGGGATATTTCCTGTTTTTGACAACTAACTAGGGGAGAGGTTTTGAGAGTAGCTTTTGATGTTAAGAGTTTTTTGTTTTTTGTTTTTTTTTTTTCCATCCAACTGATCTTCTGCAGCAGTGGTCTCCAGTTCTGCCACACAAGCAATATAGCACTGTGGTCTGCCTAATGAAAGTTAATAATGATTAGTGCCAATGAAGTATAGTCCAAGGGAGGTCTGGGGCTGCTGCACAGGGCCCTGAGCTGTCCATTAGATTGATGTCTGTCTAGAGCCTGTTAGCCTGCGCTGTGTCCCTAGTCCATGTGAGTTCTAAGCTCTCTTTTCAAGATATCATACCTTTGTCTGTAGTGCATCCTTCTCTCATCCATCTGTTCTACCACCCCATTGAGTTTCTTCTCTGTATTGTAGTTGGTATTTCCTTTACAGGCCACTATGTATAATTATTCTCCCTTGTGTTTCAGTAAGAAAAAAAACAGCATTCTTAATATGAAACAAGTCCCAAAATTATATGTCTGATACAAGTTATCTAAACCTTACCTAAAGGGAGAGAGAGTTCTTAAGATATACACCTATAGGGCTGGCATTGAGTAGTAATAACTTAAGATTCCACCTGCGGCACCAACATCCCATGTGGCTGTTCATGTCCCAGCTACTCCCCTTCTGATCCAGCTCCCTGCTTATGGCCTGGGAAAGCAGTGGAAGATGGCCCCAGTGCTTGGGCCCCTGAACCCATGTGGGAGACCCAGAAGAAGCTCCTGGCTCCTGGCTTTGTATCAGCCCAGTTCTGGCATTGTGGCCATTTGGGGAGTGAACCAACAAATGGAAGGTGTCTCTCTCTCTCTCTCTCTCTCTCTCTGTAACTGCCTCTCAAATAAATAAATAAATCATAAGTTAAAAAATATGCAAAAATATTTAAATTTCCTAATGCATGTATAATTATATATAATTAAATATAAGTATATATATGTAAATTTGGAAATTTGATTTACAAATATACCTCAACAAATTTATGTATAATGTAATTAAGTTCAGTTTGGTGCAAAAAATTTGAAATTCTTATAGTTTTTTCATAATATTCAGTTTCCATTAATTTTTTTAAAAACAGCTCATATAAGGTACTTGTTGCAACTTTATTGCTAATGGTGGACAAAATGAAAACTACCTAAATATTTAATAATGGGATTATGTGATTAAGAAAAAACAGTGCTGATGCAAGCTAAAACAAAAGAATTTAAAATCTTTTCGGCTGGCGCCGTGGCTCACTAAGCTAATCCTCCACCTTGTGGCGCCAGCACACCGGGTTCTAGTCCTGGTTGGGGCGCCAGATTCTGTCCCAGTTGCCCCTCTTTCAGGCCAGCTCTCTGCTGTGGCCAGGGAGTGCAGTGGAGGATGGCCCAAGTGCTTGGGCCCTGCACCCCATGGGAGACCAGGAGAAGCACCTGGCTCCTGCCATCAGGTCAGCGCGGTGCACCGGCTGCGGCGGCCATTGGAGGGTGAACCAACGGCAAAGGAAGACCTTTCTCTCTGTCTCTCTCTCTCTCACTATCCACTCTGCCTGTCAAAAAAAAAATCTTTTCAAAGGATTTTGAAAGACATGAACAATTTTCATGGTATAATAAGTAAAATAAGATTCAAAACACACGGAGTTTCATATTATGTATATTGCATATAATCTATTCAAAAGAAAGAATAGAAGCACATACATAGGCCAAAAATGTAAAATGGATAGAATCTGAGTGGTGGTGTCACTGAAAATAATCCATCATTAAAAATGTAGGGGCCCGTGCTATGGCGCACTAGGTTAATCCTCTTCCTGTGGCACCGACATCCCATATGGGCACCGGGTTCTAGTCCCAGTTGCTCCTCTTCCTGTCCAGCTCTCTGCTGTGACCTGGTATAGCAGTGGATCATGGCCCAAGTCCCTGGGCCCTGCACCTGCATGGGAGACCAGGAAGAAGCTCCTGGCTCCTGGCTTCGGATCAGCGTAGTTCCAGCCGTAGCGGCCATTTGGGGGGTGAACCAATGGAAGGAAGACCTTTCTCTCTCTCTCACTGTCTGTAAATTGTACCTGTCAAATAAAAAAAATATAAGTAAAGGGGCTGGTGCTGTGATGTAGCAGATAAAGCCTCTGCCTGCAGTACTGGCATCCTATAAGAGTGCCAGTTCGAGTCCCAGATGCTCCACTTGCGATCCAGTGTTCAGTTATGGCCTGGGAAAGCAGTAGAAGATGGCCCAAGTCCTTGGGCCCCTGTACCTGTGTGAGCGACCTAGAAGAAGCTCTTGGTCTGGATCAGCACAGCTCTGGCTGTTGTGGCCATCCGAGGAGCCCGCAGATGGAAGACACCTGTCTCTTTCTGTCTACTTCTCTATAACTCTGCCTTTCAAATAAATAAATAAATCTTAAAAAAAAATAAATAAAGAGCTGGGCTATCTTGATCATTATTAACTGATATGTGAAGCTGATTTCTAGGATAAATGATAGCAAAATGTCACATGATCATGAGAACAGATTTTTAAAACTATTTACTGTAATCAGAGAAATAAATTAATCTCAAGCAATTCAATTGTAATAAAGATTGAATTGCTTAAATGAATACTTTCCACTTTCAGAATCTTCTGTGATGAAAATATATTTGTCTATAATTTGTAATTTGGTATAAGATTTTATATGGCAAGAATTAACTGAAAACTGATTTTAAAAGTTAATATTCTATTTCTCACTTACATGAAATAGTTTTAGTAATGCTACTTCCAAAGACATGAGAAAAGATGTGTGAAATGTGCCATCGCCCATAAAATAAAACTATCTGAAGGATTTGGGATACTGTGGAGGCGTATCAGGGATTGTGAAGCTAACTTCTCAAAGCAATGAGAAGATAATTTGAGTGTGAACCTGACATTCTGTGAAGTGATTTTCCCTCAGGCCATTTTCTGACTTTTACTTTGTGTAGGGAAGGAGGCTGAGAAGCCCACAGAGGACTTTTATGTTAAAAGAGAAGCTGTTAGAGCATTGGGGGATCTTAGGAGGATGGAGACAAAACAGAGAAGGTTGACACAAAGCCACCAACACTTGAGTGTTGGTGTGAACATGACTTCGGAGATGAAGGAGAAGCAGGGAAGTAAGTCAGATAGTCCATCCTGTTTTCTTGACAAGGAATTGGTCAGTTCATCAAAAGTGAAAGATTAAATACTAGCAAACCAAGAAGAATATTACTATTAGAGTGATTAGAATTTCTTTTTTTTTAACTTTTATTTAATAAATTTCCAAAGTACAACTTTTGGATAACAATGGCTTTTCCCCCCCTCTAACTTCCCTCCCACCTGCAACCCTCCCGTCTCCTGCTCCCTCTCCCATCCCATTCACATCAAGATTCATTTTCGATTATCTGCATATACAGAAGATCAGTTTAGTATATACTAGCTAAAGATTTCAACAGTTTGCACCCACACAGAAACACAAAGTGTAAAGTACTGTTTGAGTACTAGTTATACCGTTAATTTACATTGTACAACACATTAAGGACAGAGATCCTACATGAGGAATAAGTGCAATGACTCCTGTTGTTGACTTAACAATTGACACTCTTGTTTATGGCGTCAGTAATCACCCTAGGCTCTAGCCATGAGTTGCCAAGGCTATGGAAGCCTTTTGAGTTCGCTGACTCCGATCTTATTTAGACAAGGTCATAGTCAAAGTGGAAGTTCTTTCCTCCCTTCGGATTAGAATTTCATGGACTCTGTGGTGCTAGGAAGAAAAATACTTAATTCCAAGACCCACAGAAGCCTGGTGATATGTGGGTGACTCAAAGGCAGAACAAACCCAGCAGACCTGGAATTAACTTAATCCTTGATTGGATTGAGGAGGTCTACCCCTAATTTTGATACTTGCCACAAAATAGGGTAAATTATTTCATGAAAATCATTATGCCATGCAGATCCTCCACAGAGTCCTGAATTAAATAAAAATATCCCTCCCCCAAAATAAGACCATAGCCAACTGAGATCATTGGGAAATGCAAATAATAGAAATAAACCCACGTGTGATATAGGTAATTGGAATTATGAACGATATGTGATTTATGTTTAAGAAAAATGTGTCAAGAAGTAGAATGTCATCAGCAATTAATATCAACAAAGGGATGCAGTAGCAAATATTGAGAACTCAAGTGGTGTATTTAATAGCAGATTGGGCATAACAGAAGAGAGAAAGAATGAAAGACGAATATTTAAATATTTTGCCCGTAGACAGGGGATAAGACAAGGACCCTTATGACACTACTGCTATTCATCATTGTTTGGGTGAACCAAGTCAGTGCATAAAGGCAAGAAAAATATCAAAGATGTGAGGAATGGAAAAGAGGAAATGAACTGTCATTCTTCATCAATGAATATATCTAAAAGCATTTGAGGAAAACCAAATTATTAGACTGTTTCTAGAAAACAACACAAGAGTAATTTTGATAATTACACTTCCAACAATACTAGGTACTAAGGGAGTATTTTCTGTCTGATTTATAGCAACAGAAACTAGAGTCGTGGTGACCTTTGTGGGCTGCTTGCTGAGAGACACAAGAGGAGAGTTATTTGGATGTTCCTGGTAACATTGAATTTATTCATTTGGATGTTATGTAGAGCTCTTCACTTTACAACATTGAGTCATACATTCATGACTTGTGCATTTCTCTGTATGTTCATTAAAAATGGTATAAAGCTCAACAGACTAGAAATATAAGACACCTACCTAAGAATCTAAAGATTGAAAAGAAGAGCCATAATTAAAATGGTGATAAATGTATTTTCCTCTTAATAAAGAGTATACATATGAATCAAAAATGAATAATTTCAGTTTTAGAATCTTGTTGCCTTTTGAACATCTGCTCACTTACGTTCACAGGTTTTAAATTTTGATTGAAATTCAAATGTGAAAACATCTGTTTCTCTGATTCATATTTTTATGGTGAAGTCTGAATTGATGCAGTTGTTGTGAACTTAGAAATCATTCAAAACAGAGAAAGTATGTCTTCATATTATTTTGCGGAGCTGAAGTACACAATAAAATCCTGAAGTCAGCAACTTGTACTGGTGGCTTGTTTATGAGAAATCATATTAAATATTTACTTTATACTTGTTTATTTCTATCTTCCTCAATTAAAGTATATGATATATATATAAGTAGTGTCCCTAAATAAATGGCTTAAAGGAAAAATGAGAGAGTAAATAGCTGGGTTCTCTTTCGAGCTAGAATTTTTAAAACAGTTTTCAAAGTAATGGCCCTATGGGTGGTAATATTCCTCCTGTGAATTTATACCTGTTTGGATCTTTTCCAGTCAAATGAGCTCATGTCTGATCCTCTCATACTTCTGCCTAAACCTAGCCTCCCCCCCGCCCCCTTTTTGGGTAAAGATTTATTTTATGTGTTTGAAAGGTAGAGTTTTAGAGGTAGAGAGAGAGCTCTTCCATCCACTGGTTGATTCCCCAAATGGCTGCAACTACTGGGGCTGGGCCAAGCCGGAGCCAGGAGCCAGGAGCTTCTTCAGGGTCTCCCACATGGGTGCAGGGACCGAAGCATTTGGGCCATCCGCTGCTGTTTTCCTTGGTGCATTAACAGTGAGCTGGATCAAAAGTGGAGCAGCCAGGACTCAAACCAGCACCCATATGGGTTCCCGACACTGTAGATCAGGGCTTTAACTCACCATGCCACAGCAGCAGCCTCTAACCATAACTCTTTTTTTATTTATTTTATTTATTTATTTTTACTTTTTTGACAGGCAGAGTGGACAGTGAGAGAGAGAGACAGAGAGAAAGGTCTTCCTTTTGCCGTTGGTTCACCCACCAATGGCCGCTGCGGCTGGCGCGCTGCAGCCGGCGCGCCACGTTGATCTGATGGCAGGAGCCAGGTGCTTCTCCTGGTCTCCCATGGGGTGCAGGGCCCAAGCACTTGGCCCATCCTCCACTGTACTCCCGGGCCATAGCAGAGAGCTGGCCTGGAAGAGGGGCAACCGGGACAGAATCTGGTGCCCCGACCGGGACTAGAACCCGGTGTGCTGGCGCCACAAGGCGGAGGATTAGCCTAGTGAGCCGCGGCGCCAGCCTAACCATAACTCTTGATGGAGTCACTTTAAGACCCTCTGAGACCCTCTCTGTGGTCTCCCTGGATGACCTTCCTAATGGCATCTTGTATGCTTCGATTTACAAGTTCTCCATAGTGATGTCAATAATCCTGCCAAAATACAAATTTCATTTCCTTATTTTCCAATCCATCATTTTTTAGGCCTTAATGGTAAGTCCAGATTCCTCTCCTGTCCCACACCCACGGAGGCCAACTTAGAACTCAGGGAAGGTGGCACCTTGTCCAGCAGCTGTCAGGGCTGGGCCCCACATCCCTGTGTCCACCAATAACTGTACCCAGTTCACAAAATGCTGGTTTGTTGTGTGCAAGGTCATTTGTGAGCTGTATCCCATCCAGTGAACGGTGCCTGAGGAGTGGGAATGGGAGGATAGAGATGTCGAGATACAGCTGGCTGTTTTCTAAAAATGCATTGCTCTTTCACATTCATAGTACTGTGGAGATTTTCTCATGAGATTCTGAAATTTCCAAAACCATTTTAATTGAGATAAATGTTAAGTGATGCTTTGTACGATGGTTTTATATTTTTGTCCAATAAATAACATTAGACATTTACTGTATTTTCTTTCCTTTAAGAAAAATACATTATATTAATTTGGTTTCAGCACAAGTTAACTGGTTTCCACATGCATTTAGAATGAGATATTTAAAGCTGTTTTGTTTGTTTTTATTTCTGAACTGGATAGTAGAATCTTGGCTATTTGTATCAGTACAGGCCCAGTACTGGCATTCGACTGAGGTTATATCATGGCCTTTAATTTCTTTTGAAAAGCTAACTGGTAATATTAATTACTGATCCTTGCCATTGACCAAAATAAAGAATAAGTGTCACCTTGTGATTTCAAGTTTAAAAACTTAGTGTTTTTTTATTTTTTAAAAATATAATTTATTTTATTTATTTGGAAGGCAGAGAGACAGACCATAAGATGGAAGTGTGGATGAATCAGTGGTGGTTTTTTGGTCATGTTAAGTTAGAGTTGCTGGCCGGCGCCACAGCTCAATAGGCTAATCCTCCGCCTTGAGGCACCGGCACACCGGGTTCTAGTCCTGGTCGGGGCGCCGGATTCTGTCCTGGTTGCCCCTCTTCCACGTCAGCTCTCTGCTGTGGCCCGGGACTGCAGTGCAGGATGGCCCAAGTGCTTGGGTCCTGCACCCCATGGGAGACCAGGAGAAGCACCTGGCTCCTGCCTTCGGATCAGCGCGGTGCACCAGCCGCAGCGCACTGGCCACGGCGGCCATTGGAGGGTGAACCAATGGCAAAGGAAGACCTTTGTCTCTGTCTCTGTCTCTCTCTCTCTCTCATTGTCCACTCTGCCTGTAAAAATAAATAAATAAATAAATAAATGAATGAATGAATGAATGAATGTTAGAGTTGCTTATGTTACGATGTGGGAAGTTGAATGTGTGAGCCTGGAAGTAAGGGGAAGTCTGGCTTAGGTATGCAGGTGTGTGATTGTCTCTAGAACACAAATGAATCAGAAGACCTGGTGCTATAGATAATTCTGAGGGAGAGTGTACACATTTGTGAGCTAAGCTTGGGGCAACATAAAAATTAGAGGCCATTAAAAACACAGGGCCAGGGCCGGCCTTGGAAATGGGCAGGTTTCAGCTAGAGCAAGAGGATAAAAGCATGCGCAGAGAAGAGCGCGTGGATACAGATGAACTCGGTGATGACAGATGGAGTTTCATAGACATTATGAAGACAAGGCAACGGAGTCAGAGGCGTGAGGGGTGGAACAGAATGGCAATGTGGTTCATTTTATTGGTGTGTCATGTGCGTCTGTCTGAAGATGACTAAGGTGAAAGTGATTCAGGGAGTAATGAGACTGATTAAAAGTGGAACATGCCATGGAGGTGGAGATCTTGGCAAAGAGAAGTAGACAATTCATCAAAGCATCCTGCTCTCGGACTCTCGCTGCACAGCTACTTGGAGGCTGGACTAATGGGTGTCGGATGGAGGTCTGGTTTCTCTTGTCGCTCTATTTTCCTATGTGGGAGGAGTGGACATATTGTAAAAAGCTGTTGCCAGACGTGCATATTTAAATGTAGCAGAAAGTGAGGTGGTAGACAAGATAAATTTAGTCAAATTAATGCACTAATAATTTATCCAGAGAAAATGCAAATATGTTTTGTAGCTCTTCATGTGTTCATCCAAGAGTAATTAGAACATTGATAACAAGGGAAACCACAGCACTGGAATTGAAGACAAGCTGATATAAAAGAAAATAAGTATTTCTAATTTTAAGTTTCTTTTCCTAAGCTTCTTAATCAATGTTTCTTTGTGTCTATAGCTAACTTTCCCCTCTTGTTTCTATGAAGCTAGTGTTAGATCTCAACTCTTACCTGCATTTAAATTTTTAACATTTATTTAATAAATATAAATTTCCAAAGTACAGCTTTTGGATTACAGTGGCTTTTTCCCCCATAACTTCCCTCCCACCTGCAACCCTCCCGTCTCCTGCTCCCTCTCCCATCCCATTCACATCAAGATTCATTTTCGATATCTTTATATACAGAAGATCAATTTAGTATATACTAAGTAAAGACTCCAACAGTTTGCACCCACACAGAAACACAAAGTGTAAAGTACTATTTCAGTACTAGTTATAGCATTAATTCACATAGTACAGCACATTAAGGACAATGATCCTACATGGGGAGTAAGTGCACAGTGACTCCTGTTGTTGACTTAACAATTGACACTCTTGTTTAATCCCCCCAAGCTCTTGTCATGAGTTGCCAAGGCTGTGGAAGCCTTTTGAGTTCGATGATTCCAATCTTATTTAGACAAGGTCATAGTCAAAGGGGAAGTTCTCTCCTCCCTTCAGAGAAAGGTACCTCCTCATTTGATGGCCCTGTTCTTTCTACTGGAATCTCACTTGCAGAGATCTTTCATTTAGGTTTGTTTGCTTTGTTTTGTGGTGGTGGTGGTGGTGGTTTTGTGTTTTTTTTTTTTCTTTCTTTCTTTCTTTTTTTTTTGCCAGAATGTCTTGGCTTTCCATGCCTAAAATACTCTCATGGGCTCTTCAGCCAGATCTAAATGCCTTAAGGACTGATTCTGAGGCCAGAGTGCTGCTTACGACATCTGCCATTCTATGAGTCTGCTGTGTATCCCACTTCCCATGTTGGATTATTCTCTCCTTTTTAATTCTATCAGTTAGTATTAGCAGACACTAGTCTTGTTTATGTGATCCCTTTGACACTTAAACCTATCATTATGATCAATTGTGAACTGAAACTGATCACTTTCGCTAGTGAGATGGCATTGGTACATGCCACCTTGATGGGATTGAATTGGAATCCCCCGGCACGTTTCTAACTCTACCATTTGGGACAAGTCTGATTAAGCATGTCCCAAATTGTACATCTCCTCTCTCTCTGATTCCCACTCTTATATTTAACAGGGATTTAAAACATCCACTCTTACTGTTGACATTAATAGGCTTCCTGGTTGTTTAAACAGTAGTCATAAACTCTCATTGCTGTGCCATACTGTGGAGCCTGGGCTGCCTGTCGTGGTGAGGAGACCCTTCCCCGCTGAGTGCCATCAATGATAATGAGCGATGCCCAAAAGAGCCTTGATATTTGGAGACTGTGAGGCATTTCCATGGAGAAATGTCCCGATACCAAACCAATGCTCTACTTCTTCAAGATCTGCTCACACTCTGATTTGTAATAGGTGCTGCTACTATGCTTTCATTTGGATAACTCACCTTCAGCTTGATTCAGGATGTCCTTTGACAGTATTTTAATATTTCTATTGCATCTCTAAGTCTATGCAAGCTTATTTTCTTGTCTTTCTCATCTACTTCTGTTTAGTTTCTCAATAAAATACATCCTACACATGTAGGTTCTCCTTTACCTCAGATAGTATTGTTTTAATGATTATACTCTGTTCCCAGTACTGCCTCTACTGAAGATTCATTGAAATGTAAGGAAATCAATTGACTTGTATTGAAACATAGTGGGGCTGATACAGCATGCAGTGTGTTTGAGCTTTGAATATAATTTCTTGTTTTGTTACATTAAATCGACGAACTTTTTAAATTATGCCTAGCCAATTATGCTGTCAGTTTTTAATTCAGGTTGCACAAAACTTCATTATTTTGCCTGTTAGTAAAAGTGGCTTATTATTAATATTTCATATAACTGTAGTCACACACTGACAGACAGGTCCCCTCTCTGCTGAACTGATGATCGGCTAACCCCAGGAAAATGGTCTCAAGGTGACATATAGAGGATGTCTTTGCATCTGCCTCCTCTGCTGTCCATCAAACATGAAAAAAAATCTTACAATACCTTGCCCGGACCATTTGGTTGATTGGTATAGGCTCCATTATTTCATTTTGATTTATTTTATTACATTTGAATCCTTTTATAGAGTAGCTAAATCTGGCCAAAGCATAATAGCATTTGGTATTTTCTTTTACAATCACAAATATTGGGGGAATGTGTTCCTTTCTGTGGAAGTTGGAATCCACATTGGAAGGCAACTTTCTCTCCCTTGGGGCTGTCAGTTTTCGTAGACTCATCTATTTGACTTGGTCTTAGATAGTCTCCTCTGTGTTTTATATAATACTGAGATTGCTGTCTGTGTATATGAATATTAATGCTTGTTTTGCAAATAATAGAGCAGAGACCAAATGGTTTTCTGTTAAATAATCCAGCATTAGTACAGTCCTGAAGGCAAGGGGTGATGTGAAGGCTCCCCAACCCTGAGACTCCTTTCCTACCCCTTGGTTACATAAGACAACGAAGCCCATTTGTGTGAGCTCATGGGTGAACTTCAGAAGCCTACTGTAGAAAGACAAAGCTTTCTCCTCAGGAAGCATCTAGATGTGTACAGCAGAGATTTGGGCTGATTCTAGATAAATCTGCTCTTCTTAAATAATAATAGCCCACAGTGTAGATAATAAAAAGGGCTACTGGAAGAATGATTTGAATTAAAATCAATCATTTTCAAACTGCTCCCAACTAAAATATTGATGTCATTTCATATAAAATTAGTTATAATTTCATGTAAAATTATTCTAATTTTATATAAAATTGAATTATTTACTCATAGATTTGGATAAAAGACTAGAAGGAAATTCATGGAAAACATTAACAATATCTTTCCCTCAGTTTAATGTGCAAATTTCTACCTTATATATTTTTAAAAATTATTTTATTTAATTGAAAGACAGGGTTACAAAGAGAGGTAGACTCAGAGAGAGAGAGAGAGGTCTTCATCTGATGGTTCACTCCCCAAATGACCACAGTGGCCAGAGCTGAGCTGAGCAGAAGACAGGAGCCAGGAGCTTCCTCTAGGTCTCCCACGCAGGTGCAGGGGCCCAAGGACTTGGGCCATCTTCTGCTTTGCCAGGCCATAGCAGAGAGCTGGATCAGAAGAGGAGCAGCTGGGACTAGAACCAGTGCCCATATGGGATGCCGGTGATGCTGGCTGGGGCTTTAACCCACTGCGCCACAGCACCGGCCCCAATATGCTAATATATTTTAAAAATGCACAGTGATCTTGTTCTGCTTTAGTATTCTTGTGTATTACTTTGCTAATGTTTTTGAAACAAGTTAATTCATAATTTAAAAGCAAAAGACATTCTGTAATTTCAGTGCATGTATGAGTATATATATATATGTGTATGCATATACATTTTATATTGAAACCTTTTGTTTAATGATGGAGGAAATACTTTTAAATAGGACATAATATAAATTTACATTTTATAATTTTTTTAAAGATTTATTTCTTTATTTGAGAGGTAGGGTTACAAACAGAGAGGAAAAAACAGAGGGAAATGTCTTCCATCCTCTGGTTCACTTCCAAATTGGCTGCAACAGCTGGCGCTGAGCCAGTCTGAAACCAGGAGCTAGGAGCTCCTTCTGGGTCTCCCACATGAGTGCAGGGGCCCAAGCACTTGGGCCATTTACACTGTTTTCTCAGGCCATAGCAGGGAACTGGATCAGAAAAGGAGCAACTGGGACACAAACTGGCTCCCATATAGGATGTTGGTGCCATAGGCAGAGGCTTAGATTACAAAGCCACAGGCTGGCCCATAAATTTACATTTGAAAACTACTCTGGGTGAGTGTTTCAGTAGCAGAAATGTGCTGGTGACCTGCCTAGGTATTGAATGCACAATGCAGATTGGTTACCTAGATGGAATATGTATGAAATAAGCTTTGATATCATGGAACACAGTTTAGAGGTATTTTTTAAAAATTTATTCAAGAGGGAGAGAGAGCTTGCCTCCACCTACGAATTCAGTACCCAGAATCCCACAGTGAATTGGCTGGGCCAGAGCCAGGAGCCAGGAGCTCAACCCAGATGCCCACATGTGTGACAGGGACCCAAGTGCTTCAACCATAGCTGCTGTATCTGAGAGAGTGCACCTGTAAGAAGTCAGAACTGGGAGGCAGAGCTAGGACTGGAACCCAGCACTCTGATATGGGATGCACATGTCTTAGCCACTTCGTTAGAGACAGGTACACACACAACACGTGTTAAATAAAAACCCAATAGTGCTCTATTCTAAAACATCAACCTGATGTGTGACTCAGCCAGTTGTAAAAAGTGGTGACTGAGTGGTGGTAATGGAGTAGCAAGCACTTCATGTCACAGGGAGGGAAAGTGACCAGATTTAAAGGATGGAGATGAGATGTGGTGAGGTCATTCTCAAGGCAGCATGGAGGTGTATCTATGTATGTATTAATATGTGGGGAGGGCACAGGTGCCAGTGTATTTGGACTTCTACATAAAGAGATACATAAAGAACACACAAACGTAACTCATGCTCAGATAAGCTCATTCACTGGTTGGGTTAACAGGTGATCTGCCTTCACTCATCCAAGGGTTGCTCAAAAGTGCTATAAATATTTTGGGTCTGATCATCATTACTTATGAGATGTCTTGTACATTGTAGGATGTTTGGTAGCATCCCTGGCGCCTACCCACTAGATGCCACTACAGCCTCTTTCCAAATTGCTGTATCTACATGTATCTCTAGACAGTGCAAAATGTCTCTCGAGGCAAAAGAGAAAAATTGTGACTGAGAAATCTTTTTCTGTCTTCTTCTAGGAGGCAAATAACTTGGGGGATAATTATATATATATATAATTATATAATATATGTAATAAAATATATGAAAAGGCTTCAGAGCCTTTATAATTCATTCATACCTAATTTCAGATATTTAATCAAAGAAACAGGACTAACGAAACAACAGATAATAGAAAGATATGTATGAATTGCCCAGTTATTGATAGTAACAAACAAATATTTAAATTTGAGAAGTCAAGAAGAAAGATGACAAGGTGGGTAATTAGACGATAATCTAAAACACAGAAAGCTGAAAAATGTGTTTGCTGACTTTTGCTCATGGTGGTTTGTTTCCTTGTGGGTGCATTTGTTGGTCTTTGCGAGTTTATATATGAATTATCCTAATCTCTGGAAATTCTTGAAGTTCAGGAAATTTTCTTTCCACAAGGTTTTGTGTTTGTTTTTGAGAGGAATATCACTGATCTTGGACCCCTTGAATCCCTTTTCCAGGGTCCTCAGACAACTCAAGGAGTCTCAGGTTCATCTTTTCTGTCTTTGTCACTTGAGATGTCATTATTCCAATCTCCTTTCATGTGAGCTAATGGTTAATGCTCTTGTTTCAGCTCCTTATTTTTGGTTTTGAATTTTTAAGAAAATATTACTATTTCCTGTAAGCCCAAATGAAACGAAGTATTTCAGGTACAATATATTATTTACTCTTTATACTGCTGGAAACTAAATTCCATAAACTAGATGCTTCATTATAATGCATCTCCTGTAATGCTATTTCAAAAAGTAACAATTACTAAAAAAATCACCTTTAAAATCATATCTCTCCACCAAAAATAAATAAATAGAACTGATAATGAAATAGAGGGTAAATAAGAAACTTATACTTGGATCAGAATAAGTTTAGAATGTTTATTAGTTATATTGCCCCCAAAGCAGTTGTCTTTCCTAAGGAAAAAAAAAAGTGAATCTGCAAATTAAAATCCCCAATGGAATTAACGCAGTGACTCATTACATCACACATTAAGGACAAGCAATTCATCTTTTGGATTCTCAAGCAATCAGATGTGTTTAAGCCAAAGATGATCCAAGACAAAAGTAATCAGGATTCTTCCAACGCTGCTTTTTGTGTGATGTAGCGCTTATCTTTGTTTAAAACATCTAATCTCTTAGCCTTTCTTTATTCTCTTTTATTACCTTCACTTCACGGCCTGAAAAGCTTCTGCAGTAGTGATGTTAACTATTATTGTTTGGACTGATTGAATAGTCTACTTCTTTTGATAACATCAGGTGAAACCAAAAGTCATTTCACAGCAGCACTGATATTACAGTTTGCTGTTTCTGCAAAGAAGACATTGCTTTTCAAACAATGGCATGAAGAATTTTGACAGTTAGCATGTGCATGTGACTTTTGTCTTCCACATTAAATCCTTTGACTTTATTGAATGCTTGAATGAGAGTGACACTTAAGCACAGTTTAGCTCAAGATATGATGGCACCTAAAGTCAGCTCAGGTTCTCTTTGAAGCAAATGCCTATTTCTCCTATATTTTCTGTAGTCAGGGATATGGGAGGGCTTTCCAAGTGCCTTGATTCTCTGATGTTTTCCATTGCTAAGAGAGACAGATAATACTCATCTGAGTGTATTACTGAATTAGGTAGGATCACAGCCTACTGTGCAAAAAGGCCCATGTGACACCAGTATTTGGAGAACATAAAGGCTTTCTTTGCATGGCTGCCCAGCAAAGAAGACAAGAGGTACCTTTTAAATCTCCTCAATCTGACAAAGGTTTATGGGATTGGTAGGAAAAGGTGATATATGGAAGCACTGGTGAGGCAAGTTATAATTGGATGGGCTTGCAATCAGGCTGTTGGTGGTAAAGTTTAGTAAAATTGAGGCCATCATGGGACTCCCTTTGTCAGTGAACCCCTTGCTTCTGAAAGGACATGGGCATCTAACTTCCAGGTGTGCTGTTGTCTCTGCTTCCTCAAGTTTGGGTTTTCCTTCTGCTAGCACTCAGGTTACATGGCTTGCATTTTTCCCTTTTGTGTTTCCTTTGCACCTGTGTGACTAAGTTTTAAAATAGGAACCTTAAAAACATGATCATACCATGGTCAAAGCATGGGCAGGACATTTTCATGAAAGAGTTTGGAAGTATGACAAGAGCATTTTGAAGTTTTGGGCATCAAGTGGAAAGGAAGGAGCAGAGAGGGTTGGAGGGTGGGCAAGAGGGAGGGTAGTTGGAAAGAATCATTATGCTCTCAAATCTGTATATATGAAATATATGAAATCTGCCCACCTTATAAAAATAAAAAAATTAAAATAAAGGAATGGAAAAACAGTTATTGCCATCCTTTAACAATTCATGTGACACAGGATCTATCCCTTATATGATGATTCTTGGGTCTTAGTTATGGACATTTCACATAGTATATTAAACTCTCCAACCCTTTCTCCTATTTCCTTTCTTATTTTTTCTTTTAATTTTTACAATAACGTACTTTTGGGTTATTTTACAATCATAAGCTTGACCCTCCACTAAATAAATAATTGAAAAAGTTCTAAGTAGGAAAACCACTGTTCATCAAGAGTATAGACAAGGACAATAATCATAATTAAATCTCAAAATGTCAATCAGGCACATATACATTATATTTTTGTATTATATATATTGGTTACCACAAATCAAGGAAAGTATATGATGTTGCATCCATTTTATTACAAAAGACAAGATTTCATTTTTTTTTTTTACAGTTGAGTGCTATTCCGTGGTGTATATGTACCATATTTTCTTTATCCAGTCATCAGTTGATGGACATATGCATTGAATCCACATCTTAGCTGTTGTGAATTGAACTGTTATGAAGTGAATATGAGGGTACAGATAACCCTTTCATACACTGATTTCATTTAATTTGGGTAAATTCCCAGGAGTAGGATAGCTGCGTCATATGGTATATCTATATTAAGATTTCTGAGAGATCTCCATTCTGCCTTCCATAATGGCTATGCTAGTTCACATTCACACCAAAAGTAAATTAGGGTACCCATTTCCCCACATCCTCATCAGCATTCATTGTTTTTTGATTTTTGGATGATAGCCATTCTAACTTGGGTGAAGTGAAACCTTATTGTGGTTTTTATTTTCATTTCTCTGATGGTCAGTGATCCTGAGCAGTTTTTCATGGGTCTGTGGGCCATTTGAATATCATCCTTTGAAAAATGTCTGTTTGTGCCCATTGATAATTTCTTAACTGGATTGTTTTATTGCTATTGAGTTTATTGAATTCTATAGATTTTGGATATTAATCCTTTATCAGTTACACAGTTTGCAAATGTTTTCTCTCATTTTGTCAGTTGCCTCTTCACTTCATTGAGTGTTTCCTTTGTAAAGCAGAAGCTTCTCAGCTTGATGTAATCCCATTTGTCAATTTTGGCTTTGATTACTTGTGCTTCTGGGGTCTTTTCCAAGAAGTCTTTGTCTATTCCATTGTCTTTCAGTTTCCATGATGTTTTCTTCTACTAATTTGATAATATCAGGTCATAGATTTAGGTCCTGGATCCATTGTGAGTTGATTTTTGAATAAGGTGTAAGACAGGGGTCTTTTATATACTTCTGCATGCAGAGATCCAATTTTCTCAGTGCCATTTGTTGTAAAGATGTCCTTGCTCCAGGGATTGATTTTACCTCCTTTGTGAAAGGTTAGTTGGTTTTAGATGTATGGATCAATTTCTGAAGTTTCTATTCTGTTCCATTGGTCTACATATCTATTGTGCCAATACCATGCTCTTTTGATTATAACTGCCTTGTAGAATGTCTTTAAATCTAGTATTGAGAAACATCTGGCTCTATTTTTGTTATTGCTTTAGCAATTTGGGGTCTCCATATGAATTTTTTTAAAGATTTATTTATTTATTTATTTATTGAAAGGCTGAGTTAGAGAGAGAGAGAGAGAGAGAGAGAGGGAGGTAGGTCTTCCATTTGCTGACTCACTCCCCAAATGGCTGCAACAGCTGGAGCTGGGCTGATCTGAAGCCAGGAGCCTAGAGCTTTCTTCCAGGTCTCCCATGTGGCTGCAGGGGCCCAATTGCTTCGGATATCTTCTACTGATTTCCCAGACCTTAGTAGAGAGCTGGATTGGAAGTGGAGCAGCTGGGACTAGAACCTGCACCCATGTGAGATGCTGGCACTGCAGGCAAGCAGCTTTACCCAGTAAATCACAGCACCGGCCCCTACATATGAATTTTGATACCATATTTTTTAGATCTGAGAATGTTGTTGGCATTTTGATTGGGATCACATTGTACCTGTAAATTGGTTTTTGTAGTATGGACAGTTTCATGGTATTTGTTCTTCCAATACATGAACCTGGAAGATTTTTTGTCTTCTATTTATTTCTTTAATGTCTTGTAATGTTCATCATAGAGCTCTTTCAACTTCTTGGTTAAATGTATTCTTAGTTTTTTTTTTTTCTTTTTTAAATATTTTATTTATTTGAGAGGCAAAGTTACAGACAGAGAAAGGGAGAGACAGAAAGGTCTTCCATCCACTGGTTTACTCTCCAAATGGCTCTAACAGCTGGAGTTGGGCTGATCTGTAGCCAGGAGCCAGGAGCCTCCTCCAGTCTCCCATGTGTGTAAAAGGGCCCAAGCATTTAGGGCATCTTTCTCTGCTTTCTAGGCCGTAAGCAGAGAGCTGGATCAGAATGGTAGCAGCTGGGAGACTAATTGATGCCCATATGGGATGCTGGTGCTGCAGGTGGAGACTTAGCCTACTGTGCCAGATTACTGGCCCCCTTGATTTTTTTCTGTAACTGTTTTGAATGAGATTGATGTTAGAAATTCTTTCTCAGCATGACATTGTCTATATATACAATGGCTATTGAGGTTTGTGTGTTAATTTTACATCCTGCAACGTTACCAAACTCTCATGAGTTCCAGTGGTCTCTTAGTGGACTCTTTTGAGTCCCCATATATAGGGTCATGTCATCAGCAAATAAGGACAATTTTACTTCTTCCTATCCAATTTATACCCCTTTGATTTCTTTTATCTGGCCTATAGCTGTTTCTAGTAATTCCTGATGATTCTTTTTATTTCTGTGGTGTCAGTTGTAACATCACCTTTTTCATCTATGATTTTTATTAATTTGGGTCTTCTCCCTCTTTTTTTTTTTTTTTTTTTTTTTTGGTTAACTAGGGCAATGGTCTATCAATTTTATTTTTTTTTTCAAAAAGCATCTCAATGTTTCACTGATCCTTTGTGTCTTTTTTGTTTGTTTCAATTGTGTTTATTCATTAATTTTAATAATTTCTTTCCTCCTTCTAATTTCTTTTTTGGTTTGTTCTTGTTTTTCTAGGTCCTTGAGATGAATTGTTAGATCATTTATTTAATGCCTTTCCAGTTTCTTTAAATGGACACTAATTGCTATAAAATTCCCTGTTAAAATTACATTTTAAAATATTAATCACTAGTATCTAGGAAACTTGTTAGGTTTACTTATTAATCTTCATAGCTTATATGTAGGTTCTTCTGGATTTTCTACCTACCTAATTGTGTTATTTTAATTTTAATTTCTTTTTTTCCTTTTAATTTTCTGCTTTTCTTTTTTTTAATTTTTTTTTAATTTTTTTTATTTTTTATTTTTTTTTGATAGGCAGAGTGGACAGTGAGAGAGAGAGAGACAGAGAGAAAGGTCTTCCTTTGCCATTGGTTCACCCTCCAATGGCCGCCGCGGCCGGCGCGCTGCGGCCGGCGCACCGCGCTGATCCGATGGCAGGAGCCAGGAGCCAGGTGCTTTTCCTGGTCTCCCATGGGGTGCAGGGCCCAAGCACCTGGGCCATCCTCCACTGCACTCCCTGGCCACAGCAGAGGGCTGGCCTGGAAGAGGGGCAACCGGGACAGAATCCGGCGCCCCGACCGGGACTAGAACCCGGTGTGCCGGCGCCGCTAGGCGGAGGATTAGCCTATTGAGCCGCGGCGCCGGCTTGCTTTTCTTTTTTTATGACATCTGTATAACATTGTATTTGACATTTGCATGACAGCTGTATAACATTGGTCAGAAATAGTAATAATGGCTATTCTTACCTTTCACCTAATCTGGGGGTAAATGCTTCAATAATTTACTTTTAAATATGATACTTGTTATTAATTAATGTTAGACTGCCTTCATTAAAACAATGAAATTATCTTTTAGTCTGTCTTTCTCACAAATGTTTTGTTTATTATCAAGTGTTTATAGGGCATCTATTGAAAAGGTAATTTTGTGCTATTGTGATTATTTTAGTTGATCTTAAAATGTTAAACCAACCCTTTATTTCTGGTTTAAAAACACTCAGACATAATTGCATATTTCTGGACTCAGAGTTTATGAGAGAGATTGATTTGTTACATTCTTTCCTGTAATATTATTATGTGATTTAGGTGCCAAGGTTATTTCAGCAACATACATTCCAAATTCTGCGTTTAGTTTAATTTTTACAAGGTAGTTTTTATTTATACAGATTTTTCATTTAGTTTTACCCTCAATTTTCTTTTTGTTTTCCTCTTTTTTTGATTAATTAATTAATTTGAAAGACAAAGTTAATAGAGGCAGAGGCAGAGAGAGAGAGAGATCTCCTATCTGCTGGTTTACTCCCCAAATGACCTCAAAGGCCAGGGCTAGGCCAGGCCAAAGCCAGGAGCTAGGAGCTTCATCCACATCTCTCAGGTGGGTGTAAGAGCCCAAGTACTTGGGTTATCTTCCTCTGTTTTCCTAGTGCATTGGCAGGGAGCTGAATGGGAAGTAGAACAGCTCGGACTTGAGCCAGTGCCCATATGGGATGCCAGTGCTACAGATGTTGACTTTACCCAGAATGCCACAGCACGGGCCGCTTTTTTCATTTCTTTATGTGAGTGTTTCTAAGTATTTTCCTTCTATGTGAAAAATTTCCTTTTAATGTTTCTCCTAATAAGGTGTTTCTTGTCCCAGATATTCCTAGACTTTTGTTGTTGTTGTTTTACCTGGGTATGTTTCTATTTTGACTTCGTACTGGAAAGGTATTTTTCCTAGGCATAGAATTCTAATTGGATCATTCTTTCAGGATTTTAAAGATGGCTTTCCAATGTTATCTGGTTTGAACATTTATTATGGTAATTCAGTCCTCAATCTTGTTGCTTTTTCCTTTGAAGGTAATGCATCTTTTTGTCTCTGATTACTTTTTAAATTTTTTTTTATTTAGTAAATGTGATGTAAATTTACAAAGTGCAACTTTTGCATTGTTGTGGCTTCCCCCCCACAACCTCCCTCCCTCCTGCAGCCCTCCCATCTCCCACTCCCTCTCCCATTCCATTCTTCATTGAGTTTCATTTTCAATTATCTTTATATACAGAAGATCAACTTACTATATACTAAGCAAAGATTTCAACAGACTGCACCCACACAACCGCACAAGACATAGAGTACTGTTCGACTAGTACTGTTATCTTTAACTCTCATAGTAAAACACTTTAAGGATTGAGATCCTATGTGGGGAGCATGTGCCCAGTGACCCCCATTGTTGATTTAACAATTGACATTCTTATTTATGACGTAAGTAATCACCCGAGGCTCTTGCCATGAGCTGTTGAGGCTGTGGAAGCCCCTTGAGTTCACCAACTCTGAACTTGTTTAGTCAAGGTCATATCATAGTGGAGGTTCCTTCCTCCCTTCAGTCTCTGATTACTTGTAAGATTTTCTTTGTTTTCTTGTCCTTTAAAAATAAGACTACATTATGTGTCCTATGGTTTTTAGTTATTCTCCTTAATCTGCCTGCAATGTACTGAATCTTCAGTTTGAAGTATTAGTTTTCTAGGGCTACCATGGTTAGTACTACAGATTGCATGGCTTGAGCCACATAAATTGATTTCTTCCTAGTCCCAGAGGCTAGAAATCCAGGATCAAGGTGTTGACAGTTATTTCTTCTGGGTAGCTCTCTTTTTGAAAGATATTGGTGTGCAAATTACGTTTATTTATATGGTCACCAGGATCAGGTTCCCTACTAGCAACATTCTTTTATGTAACCTTAATTATATCTTTTAAAGTTGTTATTCCATATATAGTAACATTCTGGGATACTGGAGATTAGAAATGCAACATATGGATATTGAGGGACATAATTCAGCCCGTAAAAGCACTATTAGGAGTACCTTATCCGTTGTCTTTTCAAATCACTTCTACCTCCATCAGTCTTCTCTTTCTGCTAACCTAGTTAGATATAGGAGATATCACTTCTTATATGATATATGTTATATGCTACTTTATCCATTGTTTTCGTTTTCTGTGGCTCAGTCTGGCTACTTTCCACTAACCTATCGTCCAGTTTACCAGTCCTCTCTTGTGTCTAATCTACCATTGAATATCCTTATTCAGTTTTTAATTTCATTACTTTGTTTTTAATTCAAAGTATTTATTGAATGTTGACAGATAATGCTCAGACTTTGTCCATTTAGCAATATGAGAGATGTTCCAAAAGTTAATGGAAGATTAGCATTATCTTCTACTTCCATTTAACCATTAATTTTTGAGGCTCTTCTGTAAGCTTTTGGACATATTGATCCAGAGCTATTGATTTGAAAATTCCAATTTGGTTACCTGTATTATTTTTAGATCTGTTTTTATTGTCTGTTTTTTCCTCTTTTATTTTTGATGTCTGTTTTTTCTTCTTTTATTTTTTTTTTAACTTTTATTTAATGAATATAAATTTCCAAAGTACAGCTTATGGATTACAATGGCTTCCCCCCCATAACTTCCCTCCCACCCACAACCCTCCCCTTTCCCTCTCCCTCCCCCCTTCCATTCACATCAAGATTCATTTTCAATTCTCTTTATATACAGAAGATAAGTTTAGCATACATTAAGTAAAGATTTCAACAGTTTGCTCCCACACAGAAACATAAAGTGAAAAATACTGTTTGAGTACTAGTTATAGCATTAAATCACAATGTACAGCACATTAAGGACGGAGATCCTACATGAGGAGTAAGTACACAGTGACTCCTGTTGTTGACTTAAGAAATTGACACTCTTGTTTATGGCATCAGTAATCACCCTAGGCTCTTGTCATGAGTTGCCAAGGCTATGGAAGCCCCCTGAGTTCACCGACTCTGATCATATTTAGACAAGGCTATGGTCAAAGTGGAAGTTCTCTCCTCCCTTCAGAGAAAGGTACTTCCTTCTTTGATGACCTGTTCTTTCCACTGGGATCTCACTCATGGAGATCTTTTATTTAGTTTAGTTTTTTTTTTTTTTTTTTCCCAGAGTGTCTTGGCTTTCCATGCCTGTAATACTCTCATGGGCTTTTCAGCCAGATCTGCATGCCTTAAGGGCTAATTCTGAGGCCAGAGTACTGTTTAGGACATCTACCATTCTATGGGTCTGCTGTGTATCTCACTTCCCATGTTGGATCATTCTCTCCCTTTTTTATTCTATCAGCTAGTATTTGCAGACACTATTCTTGTTTATGTGATCCCTTTGGCTCTTAGTCCTATCATTAAACAAGCTTTTGAGGATAAGTTGCTCACATGGAGTTGCATATCGCCAAATTCATGTGTACATATGCATACACATTCTTCAGTATTTGTATGCTCATATCTAACATCATCTTTCTAATATTTTATGGTTTGGGGAAATCAATGTTGGCACAACAAAAAATAATAAAAAATGTGGGTAGGAAATACTGCTTCATGGTGAATTTTCTCTTAATTTTAAAAGCTTAGCCTGATTGAGATAGGAAACTTATTATGTATTTTTCTATGAATTTTGTTCTATTTGTAAAATAAATTTATTGATTATCTTTAATTTTGGAAGGAGATCCATATTTGCTTTGAATCAGTTTAATTAGGACTCTGAGGATATGTTATTTTAGATCTTTCTTAAAGTGCCCAAACTCATAATTTGACAATGACTAGTACCTGATTTCACGCTACACCTCCTTTATCCTAATAAACATATTTCAGAGATACTTTCTGGGGAGCTGTTGTGGCACAGTGGATTAGGCTGCCACGTACCATGCATCCCGTGTTGCAGTACCACTTCAAGTTGTGGCTGCTACTCTTCCCATCTAGCTTCCTGCTAATGTGCCTTGTGAAAGCAGCAGGAAATGACTTAAGTACTTGAGTCCCTGACATTATGTGGGAGACAAGAATGGAGTTGGGGGTTCATATGGCCCAGACCTGGCTGCTGTTGTGGCCATTTGGGGAATGACCCAGCAGATGGAAGATCTCTGTCTTTCTCAACCTTTCTCTGTTGCTCTGCCTATCAAATAAACTAATAAACAAATTTTAAAAAGAGAAATCCTTTCCTTAGAAATTATCTGACCACATCAACCTCAGAACTCTCTGTGGTGAATGGTGGCTGTTACTCATGTCTTCCCTTGAGCACTTATCCCACAGAGTATCTTTTTCATGCATGATAGTTACGTGTCTACTTATGACCCAGAATGGAATTATAAAATTTAATGCCAAAGGTAAGCCACATTGGCAAGGACTTTTGTGTGCAGAAACCCAAAACCTTGTTTCTAAAGCAGATCAGTGCCCAGTGCCCAATCATGAGGTTGTACCAACTGGGATAAAAACAGATTCTCATTTTGCTTTATATTGGCTGCTGCATGCTGAGCTACTCTGGTATTAGTTGATTTCCACATTTCATACCTGAGTCATTCACTGACTTTTAATCTTGGTCTTGTTCTTAGTTTCTGAGCTACTTTGGTCATTGAGTGTGCTATCACTACGTAACTTACAGGATGATAAAACTGAGCCTTGCATAATCTTGTGTTTTTAGAAACCATCTCAAGGTTGAAATAATGAGTCTGATTTAGAAGACTAAGTGGGCTCCTATGTAGTGTTTTGTGATGTCTTTAAAAGTCTGTAGAGGCTGGCGCCGCGGCTCAATAGGCTAATCCTCCGCCTTGCGGCGCCAGAACACCGGGTTCTAGTCCCGGTTGGGGCGCCGGATTCTGTCCCGGTTGCCCCTCTTCCAGGCCAGCTCTCTGCTGTGGCCAGGGAGTGCAGTGGAGGATGGCCCAGGTGCTTGGGCCCTGCACCCCATGGGAGACCAGGAAAAGCACCTGGCTCCTGCCATCGGATCAGCACGGTGCAACGGCCGCAGCGCGCCGGCCGCGGCGGCCATTGGAGGGTGAACCAATGGCAAAGGAAGACCTTTCTCTCTGTCTCTCTCTCTCTCTCTGTCCACTCTGCCTGTCAAAAAAAATAAAATAAAAAAAAAAAAGTCTGTAGAGAAGAATGAGGGCTGGGGCTCCCCTTCCCATTTTCTACATTAAATACTCTAGGGCAGACATGGGAAATTTTAATGAGTGCAGAATTTGCTTATCTGTCTAATTTTCTCACATAGCCCATCATTGATTACTTTACTCCTTGTATACTAACAAAGCACAATTAGGGTTGACATTTATCCGCATCCTAAAATCATGAACACCTGCTTGTGGGCTAACGATTGATCAGTAACGTCAATACGACTTGCATATAAGAACTTTCACTCTCAATGTCTGAAGTAAGATTACTTCATTCTTAAAAGTATAGTTGTACTTAAGTGAAATGGTACAGAATATTACAGTTCTCAAGTGCTTAATTCCTTCTCATAGAAGTTTCAAGGGAACTTAGGATGCATTTGGCAGGAGCCTTTTCTGGTGTGAGCAGGTTGCTATGGTAAACTCATTATTTTAGGCAAAGGAGGACGATGTTAGTAAAGTCTTAATCTGTTTTCTGTTTTATCTGGGTCTCTAATTCCTCTCCAGCTATTGAGCCTGTACTGCAAGTGTGGTTTTTACCACTTTAAAAAGTGGAGGGAAAAGGTGATAGAGAGTGTACCTGCTGTCACCACATCGGCAGGTGCATTTGATGATATAGTGGATCAGAAAATACACTTCCTTTTGTTTTTACAGAAAAGTGGAATGAGAAAGGAAGCAAACAAATTTTATCTGAGCCATTGAAATCCAAGTCTCCCAGCATTGGATTTATTATAAAAATGATGATAATAGCTACCAGGTCCATACCATGTCCTTTGTATGCATGGCAGCATTTGGCTTTTACAGTCATCCCATTTTATGAGTATTGTTATTCCAATCATGTAACCATGATGAATGAGGTTTAACTCATTCTTCCAAGGAATCACATTTAATGGTGATTTGCCAAGATTAAAATTGAAATTGATTTAAGAACAGAGCCAATGTTTTTAATTCTGTATGTGCCTCAAAATCTGTTTCCCTTCTTAAACTTGAAGAAACACTTGAAGACTCAATCGCACAGCACGTTTGCCAAAAACTTTCTGTCCTTGTGAAAGAAGGTCTTGTGAGCTAGTGCATTTCACTTTGTTCTGCTATTCAGAGTGTTTAAACAGCCTTCGTGGTTTTGAATCTGTAGGATCTGGCAAGACTCAACCCACAGCTGACATTCAGAATGTGTCTATGGATGAATGGATGAGTCATCAAATTAAGGCAGACATTCAAGAATGATGAGTCCTGGTGAACCTACTCTTGAAAAAAACACATGTGTTCTCCATGTGCCATCCTTGAAGGAGCTTAATGTTCTCCAGCTGAACACTCAAACAAGAGCATAGCATATAGTGTGTGTGCGTGTGTGTTGGGGCTTTCAGTTATGGGTTATGGAGATGATTTCAGTTTTTTTTAAAAATATTTATTTGTTAGAAAGTCAGAGTTACAGAGAACAAGAGGCAGAGAGAGAGAGAGAGAGCGAGCTTCCATCTATTGGTTTACTTCCCAAATGGCCGCAACACTCAAGGCTGGGCCATTCTACTTTCCCTTTCTAGTATTAAAACAATAGTATTTTATTTGCATATATCTTGCAACATCTTGTTTGCAAAATCCAAAAAACTATGAATGAAGTATTCTTTTAGACTATCTCAAGTAAAATTTTAATAACTTAAAAATTTCAGAAATGTCAAATATTTTAATAAAAATGGCAACTTCACAAAAATATAGTTATTTCAAGATTACAGTTATATCTGTAGACTTGCTAAAAGAAATGCTTTGTTGACAGTTATCCATATGTATTACTTCTGTGAATATTCCATTTATTTTTCTTGGTTTATTTTTCTTTTGGGTGGTCATTATTAATTATTTATATATTTGAAATTATACAGATAGTGATTTACTTAGTTTGTCCTATTCATACAAATGTGTTATCCCAAATTGTATTTTGATCTTGCTAATATGTTGCTTTAAATAAATTAAATGTTAAAAATTTTTATCAGTGTTTTATGTTTCTGGTTTGATGTTCAGAATAACCTCCAACCTGTATCCCTGCATAGTAGTTTAGAATTTAGGCATTTACATGTAATATTGCCTTTAACTTTTAAATGTAATGCCTGAATGCACTAGTAATTTGTTAAATTGTAAGAATTTCAGGGACAGGCACTGTGGTGCAATGACTTAAGCCACAGCCTGCAGTGCTAATATCCCATATGGACAGCAGCTCTGGTTGCTCTACTTCTGTTCCTGCTTCCTGGTAATGCACCTCGGAAAGCAGCAGTTGATAGCTTAAGTCTTTGGGCCCCTGCACCCACATGGGATGCCTGGAAGAAGCTCCTGGCTTCCACCTAGCCCAGCCTTCGTTGTTGTGGCCAATTGGGCAATGAACCAGAGGATGGAGATCTCTCTGTCTCTCCTTCTCTCTCTGTGTTACTCTGCCTTTCAAATAAAAGAACAATCTTAATAAAGAAAAAATTTGATAAAGGGACTGATAATTCTTGCAACCTGGCTAACCAGTTATATCAAATATCTTTTTTGAATAATCCATTATGCCCAGGAAAGTATACAACATAGAAATTTTCATCATTATGAATAATTATAATGTAATCATACACTCAGGTCCAGGAATAGAATGCTGCCACAATCCCAATAGCTCTCCACCTCAGCTCTCCAATCATCATGCTTGCTCCCTGAGAAGATAATCAGTGGCCTCACTTTCAGGGTAATCATCTCACTGCTTTTAAGATTTTTCATCTAAACACTATGTTGTTTAGACTTGTCTATTTTGGAACTGTGCATTATTTTGTGGCTGATGCCTGAACTTTACATTATATTCTTAGGATTTAGGCCTGATGTATGTATTTGGGATTCTTTTATTTGAATTATTATTTATTATATTTAGAATATATCTGAAGAGTAAGTGTTCTGTAATTGATAATCATTTGAGCCATTTCTCCTTTAAGGAATTGTGCCACACTGGTTGTTCTGGAACGTCTCTTGGTGTGTCTGTGTGTACTTTTCTCTAGGGAATGTGATCAAGAATCTTCTGGTTTTTAGATAATGTACAATGACTTCACTAGATAGTGCCCAACATTTCCCCCAAATATTGTGTCATTTTATGCTTCAATTTCCTGTATAAAAGATGTATTGCAGTTTTAAACCATTGCCAGTGTTTATTATAGTCAAGTTTTTCAACTTTTGCTGATTGAAATGGCTTGAAGAAATATCTTGTGGTTTTATTGTGTTTTCCAGTGTGTTTAATTTTTTGTAGCCATTGTGAAAGGGATTGATCTGAGAAGTTCTTTCTCAGCTATGGCATTGTCTGTGTATGCAATGGCTATTGATTTTTTTGTGTTAATTTTGTATCCTGCCACTTTATCAAACTCTTTTATGAGTGCCAATAATCTCTCCATGGAGTCTTCTGGATCCCCTATTTATAGAATCATGCCATCTTCTAATAGGGATAATTTGACTTCCTTCTTTCCAGTTTGTATCCCTTTAATTTCTTGTTCTAGCCTAATATTTCTGGCTCAAACTACCAGCACTATATTGAATAGAAAATGGTGAGATTGGACATTCTTGTCTGATTACAGATCTTAAAGGAAATGCTTCCAACTTTTCCCCATTCAGTAAGATGCTGGCCATGAGTTTATCATAAATTGCCTTGATTGTGTTGAGGAAAGTTCCTTCTATACTCAAATTGCTTAAGGTTCTTATCTTGAGAGGATGTTATATTTTATCAAATGCTTTCTTTGCATCTATTGAAATAACATATGGTTTTTGTTCTTCAGTTTGTTAATGTGATGCATCACATTGATTTGATAAGGTTGAACCATCCCTGCATACCAGGGTTGAATCTCACTTGGTCCAGGTGCATGATCCTTCTAATGCATTGTTGAATTTGATTAGCTAGAATTTTGTTGAGGATTTTTTTTTAACTTTTATTAGCAAATATAAATTTCCAAAGTACAGCTTATGGATTACAATGGCTCCCCCGCCCCCATAACTTCCTTCCCGCCCACAACCCTCCCAACTCCCGCTCCCTCTCCCATTCCATTCACATCAAGATTCATTTTCAATTATCTTTATATACAGAAGATCAACTTAGTCTATATTAAGTAAAGATTTCACCAGTTTGCACCCACACAGAACATAAAGTGTAAAATACTTTTTGAGTACTAGTTATAGCATTAATTCACATTGAACAACACATTGTCTTGTTGAGGATTTTTGCATCTCTGTTCATGAGGGAAATTGGTCTGTAGTTCTCTTCCTTTGTTGTATCTTTTTTCTGATTTTGGAACTAAGGTGATGCAGGCTTTATAGAAGGAGTTTGGGAGGATACTCTTCCTTTCAATTGTTTTGAATAGCTTGAGAAGAATTGGAATTAGTTCTTCTTTAAATGCCTGGTAGAATTCAGCCACAAAGCTTTCTGGTCCTAATCTTGGGCTTTTCTTTGAGGAACTGTATCTCCAACAAGGTTCCAGAAGATCTGTTCTGATTTAAACTCTGTCAGTTTTCTGATGCCACAGACTAACAAGATGTGTTAATTCCATATAGTGTCTGTAACAAAATGTTGAAAATTGGTTGCCTGGCATAAAACAAATGTTTTTTTCCTCACAGATCCAGAGCATAGAAATCCAAAATTGAGGTATCTTTCAGGGAGAATCTCTTCTGTTTCTCTCTAGATTTGGGGGTCCTCCCCTAAGTTCTTAGTGTTCCTTGAAATGTAGATACATCTTTCCACTCTCTGCTTGCATCTTCCCAAGGCAGTGTTCCCTCTGTGCCTCTTTGTCATCCTACAATCCTCTTATAAGGATATAGCCATTGATTTTGGACCTTAATTAATAATATATATTCTTAGTAGTTCGCTCACTCAAATCTCTAATCAAGTACTTCCCACAAAATATTCTCAATAAGCACTTAATTTCATTTCATAAATATTTTGGAATATACATACATAAGAATTTTTAAATAATATTTATTTGTTTGAAAGTCAGTGTTGGCCAGCGCCGTGGCTCAATAGGCTAATCCTCCACCTGAGGCGCCGGCACACCGGGTTCTAGTCCTGGTCGGAGCACCGAATTCTGTCCTGGTTGCCCCTCTTCCAGGCCAGCTCTCTGCTATGGCCTGGGAGTGCAGTGGAGGATGGCCCAAGTCCTTCGGCCCTGCACCCCATGGGAGACCAGGAGAAGCAAATGGCTCCTGGCTTTGGATCAGCATGATGCACTGGCTGCAGTGTGCCGGCCGCAGTGGCCATTGGAGGGTGAACCAACGGAAAAGGAAGACCTTTCTCTCTTTCTCTCTCTCTCTCTCACTATCCAATCTGCCTGTCAAAAAAAAAGTCAGTGTTAAAAAGAGGAGAGACAGATCTTCACTTGCTAGTTCACTCCCCAGATTGCCACAATGGTCAGGGCTGGGATAGACTAAAGCTAGGAGTCAGGGACTTCATCAGGGTCTCTCACATGGGTGACAGTGGCCCAAACACTTGATCCATCTTATTCTTTTTTTTTTTTAACTTTTATTTAGCAAATATAAATTTCCACAGTACAGTTTATGGATTACAATGGCTTCCCCTCCATAACTTCACTCCCACTTGCACCCCTCCCATCTCCCACTCCCTCTCCCATTCCATTCACATCAAGATTCTTTTTCAATTATCTTTATATACAGAAGATCAATTTAGTATATATAAGTAAAGATTTCAACAGTTTATACCCACACAGAAATAGAAAGTGTAAAATACTCTTTCAGTACTAGTTATAGCATTGCTTCACATTGGACAACACATTAAGGACAGATCCCACATGAGGAGTAAGTACACAGCGACTCCTGTTGTTGACTTAACAATTTGACACTCTTGTTTATGGCGTCAGTAATCTCCCTAGGCTCTAGTCATGAATTGCCAAGGCTATAGAAGCCTTTTGAGTTCACCGACTTCGATCTTATTCAGACAGGGTCATAGTCAAAGTGGGAGTTCTCTCCTCCCTTCAGAGAAAGGTACCTCCTTCTTTGATGACCCTGTTCTTTCCACTGGGATCTCACTCGCAGAGATCTTTCATTTAGGTTGTTGTCGTCTTTTTTTTTTTTTTTCCCCAGGGTGTCTTGGCTTTTCAGGACTAAAATACTCTCATGGGATCCATCTTATTCTTTCCCATGCAATTAGCAAGGAGCTAAATTGGATGTGGTGCAGCTGGGATGTGAACCAGTACCCATAAAGAATGCTGATACAGCAGGAAATGGTCTTACCTGTTATGCCACAATGCTAGACCCTAAATAAGCATTTTTAAATTTAAATTATTTTTTTTATAAAAATATGTACTAAAGAAACCATATACTTTGGAAGGATGCTGTTATTCTTATGTTTCAAGGGTTGTGGGGAGATATAAATTTAAAAAATAATTGAGATTTGATTTTTTAAAATTATTTGGCTGTGCATAATGTTATAAATTATACTTTTTGTCAATGTCTTGACTTAGTTTTCTGTATTTTACATAAGTGAAGTGTGAAATTTGAAACCCATAAGTAAATTATATTTTATACAGGATTCCTAGATATTTGCCTTCTCATTCTTTGTTGCTAGCATGTAATAAGCTTAAAATTAATTCACAGGCTGTGGTCCTTTATAAAAATCATGTCATTAGGCTGACTTACTGCATGTGCTTAAATATCATCTACTTTATTAAAATCTAATGGGGTAGGCAGTGTAGATTTCATGAATTTTGCTCAGATGATATTGATGATGTTGGCTGATTCAATTTTTCTTCACACAGTTATTTCTTTTCTCTTTTCTGTATGTTCCTGAATTGTCATCTTATGATTTAGTTGGTTACTTTTTAATTCTTTGGATATCCTTTTTTTTTTTAATTTTCCTCTCAATCTGTTGTGGAAAATTGCACTTTGCTAGTGCCAGAAATGTAGGCTTCCTTTATCCTTCTTTCTTGTTACTGAGGATATTAATTTGATCATTGCTGAAGCCACAGTTATATGCCTATAAAATTAAAATAATCATGGAAATAACAATATCATTTAGTAAATACAAGAAGGAAATTAGATTCAGTTTCTTATTATTTTAAAAAAGACAATATATCTATATGACAACATGTAGCTAGAGCTTTGCTGGCTGCTCATAGTATGCAAGTATTATTGTTAGTCTGCACCATAAATGTCCCACTTCTTTTTTTCTTCTTTTTTACTTGACAGGTAGAGTTAGACAGTGAGAGACAGAGAGAAAGGTCTTCCTTCCATTGGTTCACCCCCCAAATGGCTGCTATGACCCGCGTGCTGTGCTGAACGGAAGCCAGGAGCCAGGTGCTTCTTCCTGGCCTCCCACACAGGTGCAGGGGCCCAAGCACTTGGGCCATGCTCCACTGCCTTCCCGGGCCACAGCAGAGAGCTGGACTGGAGGAGGAGCAGCCAAGACTAGAACCCGGCACCCATATGGGATGCTGGCGCCGAGGTAGAGGATTAGCCAAGTGAGCCACAGCGCTGGCCCCTAAATGTCTGACTTGTTATCGCAGCTCAGGCATTAATTTATCTAGTATGAAATCTGGTGGTGGTGGCCAAGTGCCTTGGGATCAACTGGAATGAGCCATTCTGTTGTTACTTCATCAGGGATGGAAGGAGGGTTTCACAGCTGATTAGAGCTAGATTTTGAACAATGGGTGATACTATACAGAAGGAAGCCAAAGTGTACATAGCAAGGTCTCTCGAAGTGAGTGTGCAGTGATTATCTGATATGTACTTGGCAAGGTGAGTTGGACCACGGATCAAGAATCTTGTTGAAGAATTTGATTTTGACATGAAGGATTTATGAGGGTGAATTTTATACTCATGACTGTGTTTGAAGATTGTGGATTTTGTGAAATTTCAAGTTGAAAAGAGGAGAATAGTTAGGTAAAGAAGGTAAAAATCAAATATTTTTTAGATTCAGTGGCAGATTCAGTGATAATGACCTACTCCCCAATTATGGACCCAGGAAGAGCTTCTGAATAAAGATGAGGTGATACTTAATTGTTCTAACTGTGGTGAACACAAAGTATTTAGGCAATTGGAAATGGGAGAGACATCCTAATTCAAATTAGGTTTCTTTCATCAAAACCCATGCATTGCGGGAATATTTGTTGACTATTTATGCATGATTGTTACTAATACATCTAGTTGGTGAACATTGGCTTCAAACACTATAAGGAAACAGAAGGTAATTCTGCTGAATTTGTGAATGTGCCAGAGTAATAAGGTGCAAGTATCCTGTATTTGATGAAAAGTACTTTGTACCTGGAAGCCTGATGGGCAAGTTCCCTGGTAGGTACAGGGTGGTGTCTGAACTGCAGATGGTGGTGACTGAACAGAAGTTGTTAACTGAGACAATAAAGCAACACTCTGTAAGATAAGGACTTGAGGAGGAATTTAGTTCTATTTGCTTCTCTATTTGAAATAGGTTAGCCTTTTCTGCGATTTTTTAACCTGTTCATCAGACACCACTATATCTTATAAACTCTACTAAGATTGCATGCATACATACTTGCCTTAACATGTCATTTTAAAAACTTCAGTAGATACATAGAAAAATGAACACTGAAAACTAGTTAATTATTGTCCGAGACTTGAAAAGATACATGAATCAAAATCTATAAGGACAGAAAATGTTCTAAAGACAGAATATTAATATTTTATTATCAAGCTTATGTAAGAAATAAGACAAACTATTCATCATGAAAACAATTAAACAATGGGGCCGGCACCGTGGCTCACTTGGCTAATCCTCCGCCTGCGGTGCCGGAATCCCATATGGGCACTGGATTCTACTCCTGGCTGCTCCTCTTCCAGTCCAGCTCTCTGCTGTGGCCCAGGAAAGCAGTGGAGGATGGCCCAAGTGCTTGGGAGCCTGCACCCACATGGGAGACCAGGAGGAAGCACCTGTCTCCTGGCTTCGGATCAGTGCAGCGTTAGCCGTAGTGGCCATTTAGGGGGTGAACCAACGGAAGGAAGACCTTTCTCTCTGTCTCTCTTTCACTCACACTGTCTAACTCTGTCAAATAAATTAAAAAAAAAACAATTAAACATTGATATCTGGGAGCATATGCAATCATTTAGTTTCCAAAGAAGTACAGATATAAAAAATGTTTATTCAAGGAATTTGATAAATGCCTTATAACATAAATTCATTGGTTGCCATAAATACTTATGACATGAAACTAAAAAAAAAAATAGTTCTGTTTCTGTGATAAGTAATGAATAAAGGAACTGAGGAGAGCAGTTTCCAGATCTGTCCATGGAGTGGTTAACACAGAGACACTGCGATTGGTCCTATAGTTTGTGTCTTTCTGTTCACATTCTGCATTACTGGATTGCACACACTTCTCTCCATGAGGAGATGTACAGTGTTTATGAACATCAGGAGTTGACAGCTCAGAAATTCTAGGTTTCAACATTAGCATGCCCAGAACGCAGCTAGCTGGCTTTAGGTAAGTCATTTAAACAGGCTTGTGTTTCTTTATCTAGTCAACAAATAGAATGAAATGAGTCCTGACATTTTACCAAAAAAAAAAGTACATTGATAAGCTTTTCCATGGACAGATTGGAGTTTATTTTTTTAAGTGACAAAAGTATACATATTAATCATATGCAGCATGATGTTTTAAAATATGTGTACATTGTAGAATGGCTAAATTGTGCTATTTAACATATGTAATATCTGTGGGGAGCAACTGGGAGCAACTCGGACTAGACTAAGTTACTGGAATTAAGACTTATTCTATGCATCTGCTCTCCCACAATATGGCGCTGAGAAGGGAGAAACAGCTTCTACACAGCTGCCTCCAGTTCAACCAATAAACTGTAGGACCTGCTCCTGATTGGAGGAGAGCAGCGTACTCGGCGTGTGGGCAGCCGAGTTGGGATTGGTGGAAGAGGACTATAAAGGAGGAGAGAGACAACATGCACCAGGAACATCTAAGGGGAACATCTGAGGGAACATCTGTGCAGCCCCCGAGAGAGCCGGCCGGTGGTGTGCCGCTCCCCTGCGGAAGTGGGGAAAGTGGCCAGGGGGAACCGCCCTTCCACGGAGGTGGAAGGGACGGTAGCCAACCCGGGAAGAACCAGCAGCAAACCCGGGGAGGGCCAAGCAGACAAAAGAACAGCGCAGGGTCCTGTGTCGTTCCTCCACGAAGACGGGGAGCGACAATATCCAGCATACTTATCATTCTACTCCTTAGAGATTTACAAGGTACAATATATTGTTATGGACCACAGTAGTCATGTTGTTCAACATATGTTTAAGATTATTCCTCATATTTAACTGAAACTTCATATTTTTCACCCAACCTCTCCACAGATCCCTAACCCTCATTGTCCATCCCCATCACCAGTAGAAGTTTTTGGTTATAGGCCGGCGCCGCGGCTCAATAGGCTAGTCCTCCGCCTAGCGGCGCTGGCACACCAGGTTCTAGTCCTGGTTGGGGCGCCGGATTCTGTCCCGGTTGCCCCTCTTCCAGGCCAGCTCTCTGCTGTGGCCAGGGAGTGCAGTGGAGGATGGCCCAGGTGCTTGGGCCCTGCACCCCATGGGAAACCAGGAAAAGCACCTGGCTCCTGGCTCCTGCCATCGGATCAGCGCGGTGCGCCGGCCGCAGCGCGCCAGCCGCGGCGGCCATTGGAGGGTGAACCAATGGCAAAAGGAAGACCTTTCTCTCTGTCTCTCTCTCTCACTGTCCACTCTGCCTGTCCAAAAAAAAAAAAAAAAAGTTTTTGGTTATAAGCAACAGAAACCAATTTTACCAACAGGAATCAAAAAAGATTATATTAAAAGGGCTTAGCTGCAGAATCCATGTTTGGACAATTGGCTCCGATGATACAGCAAAGCAAGGCAGCCAAGTACCAGTCCCTGCTGCTGTCACTTTTGAATGCTAGCACTGCAGGCTAAGCTTCCCTCTCTGGACACTCATCGCTCTGCTGTGAAACATGACCCTGTGCCATAGCACCAACACCTTGGTTTCTAATCTCAGGATTAAAGCTTTGGTCTGCTGTGGTCCCAGGCGTACGAACAGGGAGTGTTAGTGGAGGAGCGAGCCCTAGCTCTTCCTGAATGTGGGAATACTTGCTACCTCTAAGCAGAGAGAGAGATTTGTTGAAGGTCAGCCAGAACAACAGTATCGAGTGCCATATCTTTTGACAGATTCTCAAAGGGACTGGGACTCCATTGCTTCTGCCAGAAAAGATTATGAATCATTGCATTAGATTATCTTTAATTACACCTCTGAAATTATATGATTCTAAATCCCAATTTTTATTTCCTCCATCATCTACGGACTCAAAATTTCTTTAACAAGATACAAGTGCAGCAGCAGAATGACTCGCCATATTGCAGGGTCAGCCCTAAAGTATCCTAGGATCATTTCCGTGGGTGCGTAATGATGATGATTGGGCTAATGATTGAGAGTAACAGATGTCTGGGTGCACTGCCACCTAGCTGAGTGTCTGGCAAGCCAGTGCTGATGCCCTAGACAAAAGGAAGTGACGTTCTCATGTAGCCTCCTAATGGTGCTTCCTGAGTGTGTAAACAATCAGTATGGCTCAGTGGTTGGTTACCCAAGCTCCAAGGTGAAGGAGAATGAATACAAATTTTGAAGCTATCCCTTCCTATCTGGTTCACTATGGGAAGTTACTTGTGTCCTAGTTTCCTGTAGAGAAAATAATAATGCTAGTATGTGTATGCTATTACAAAAAGAAACTGATGTAGTGTAGAGGTATTACGATGATTTACACACAGTCACAGCCCAAGAAATAATGCTGAAAGTCATCACAATGTTACTAGTTAAGGAGTTCCTAAAGCATGAACCAAACTCATTCCAAAAAAGGTGTTTGCTCCTTTAAATTTGAAGCTGAGAATAATCAAGGTATTTAGTTTGTGTGCTTTGACATATATTTCATGGTAAAGAATGTTTTATAAACTGTGAAATTAACTGCAAATAATCACACAACCGTCACACTGAAATGTACGTATGAACATTTTTTCTCATGTGACCAATCAGTCCACAATTAATTTTAAAAAGGACCATAGTATGCTAAATTTTACCAAAAATGTATAGCTGTTTCATTTATTTGAATTTTTTATCTATTTGAAAAGTGGAAATAGTGGGAGGAAATCTCCCATCCTTTGGATTACTCCCTAAATGCCCACAAACTAGGGCCTAAGGCAGGAGTCAGAAACTCAATTCAGGCCTGCTGCATGGATGGCAAGGACCCAGTTACTTTTTTTTTTTTTTTGAAGATTTATTTATTTATTTGAAAGTCAGAGTTACGCACACACACACATACACACACACACACACACACACACAGAGAGAGAGAGAGAGAGAGAGAGAGAGAAAGTGTCTTCATCTGCTGGTTCACTCCCTGATTGGTGGCAACAGCCGGAGCTGAGCTGATCTGAAGCCACGAGCCAGGGGCTTCTTCCAGGTCTCCCACATAGGTGCAGGGGCCCAAGGACTTGGGCCATTTTTTTTTAATATTTATTAATTTATTTGAAAGTCAGAGTTACACAGAGAGAGGAGAAGCAGCGAGAGAGAGAGGTCTTCCATCCGATGGATTCACTCCCCAAATGGTTGCAATGGCCTGAGCTGCGCTGATCCGAAGCTAGGAGCCAGGAGCTTCTTCCTGGTCTCCCACATAGGTGCAGGGGCCCAAGGACTTGGGTCATCTTCTACTGCTTTCCCAGGCCATAGCAGAGAGCTGGATGGGAAGTGGAGCAGCCGGGACTAGAACCGGCACCCAAATGGGATGCTGATACTGCAGGCAGCAGCTTTACCTGCTACACCACAGCATCAACTGCAAGGACCCAGTTACTTTGGTCATCACCACTGTCTCCCCCCAGGGTCTGTGTTAGCAGGAAGCCAAAGTCAGGAGATGATGATAGGCATCAAAGCCAGGCACTCCCATGTGGGATGCAGGCATCTCGGCTGATGTCTCAATTGTTAAACACTTACCTTAATTTATTTTAAATGAAAACATCAAACTAAATTGAATAGGAAATAAAAACCTGAGAGTTTCATTGTGGAACTATTTTTCCATGATGAATAAAGCAAAAAATAGCAGTAAATGTGAATAAGTTTGGAACTTCCTTGTTGGCATCTGTTCTTGACCTTCAGTCTACCCTAGAAGGTCAAAAAAGTTATTTGTTGAGCTATTACGAGGCACAGAAGATGTGAGTTTAATACTGCCTTTGTTTCTTCAAAAGCCATACTGATGCTGTGACTCCTAAAGAGTGTGTTCTCTTACACTTTCCAGGTAAATGTGAATGTGGTAAATGCACCTGCTACCCTCCAGGAGATCAGAGGGTGTATGGGAAGACGTGTGAGTGTGACAACCGCCACTGTGAGGACCTCGACGGTGTCGTCTGTGGAGGTAGGACCACTTCGCATGATCTTTGCTTCACCCGCTTTTATTTTCCTACTGACAAGATAAAGTATACAATTAGACCTAAAAGCAGTACAAAATTAGGTTTGTAATGACCTTTATTTCCTTGAACTCTTGATTTAGAAACTACATGAAAGTGCCTCGTATAATTGTAATAAATGATTGTCAAGTCTAAGTAGTAGGTACTATGATACTCTAAGGTAGTAAAGACTTCGTTGTAAGTCCACACTTTAATATAATTTTAGTATTTTATTCATAAACATGAAGAGGAGCAAGTATCACCCACAAACTTTAAAAAAGCAGTCAGATCGCAGTCTACATTTAAGTACAAAATCACTAGAGATGTTCCTCCGAGTTTCCATGATGGCTCTCAGACTCGATCAAGGGCAGACTGAGTGTAATAAAGCTTTCCAGGGGGAAAAGTGAGGTGGAGAGAGCAGCAAAATGCGTACCTCATCAATGGCGGAGACATGTGGTTCAATGCAACTCTTATTTCAGTCTCAGGAAACTTCGTTCTGTAGAGTTAGCAGCATGTGGATTACTGCTCCTTCCAGGTTTCCAGTACAAGCAACGTGAGATGGACATGGAACTACTTTAAAGGTTATAATTATATATTTCCAAGGTAACCCCTATAGTGCAGGGGAATTACATTGTGGTTGAAAACCAAGATACATGTACTGCTTTTGGAAGGCGCACCATCTATGGCTACCTTCTATCTGATGTGTCTCTGTCTGTCTATCTCTCCATCTCTGTCTTCCTATCTATCCTCTAACTATAAAGTCTTTGCAGTGTGACTGTAAACATTTTCTTCTTTCCTTGCTGAGAGCCAAGACAAAAAAAGCCCTGTAAAATAACTCTTGTACCAGGTGATTGTCTTGTGCCATCCTCATGGCAGCCACCCTCAGAGACTGTTTTTGCTTTCTTCATTTAACAAGTGGAAAATTGAGTGAAGTTGGAAGACTTAACAACCCATAGTAAAGTGTGGAAAAGCCAAGAGTTGAGCTCTGACATTTAGTCCCTAGATCATTTCCTATGCCGCATCTTTCACCAGAGTGATATCAGTGTGATAGCAATGTGATCTTCAGGTTAGCGCTTCCATTCACTGGCTCTCAGAAGCATCTATGGACATTCAAGCCTGTTCTGTGGCTGCTAAGGACACGCTGTGTATTAACTCACTAATTCTCACGACACTATAGTAAAATCTTCCTGACACCTACTGAGACGCACCCACATGATTCATCTCTTATTATCACTGTCTCTCTAACATGCAGTGTTTACTGCAAATGGACTTTCTGGCCCAGCTGCTTTGCTGACTTGGTTAAAACAGTTAATATTTAGAAACCTGTTATACATTGGTACCCACTCATTTATGATTTTTTTCCCTCCATGGATCTCTCTTTATCTCCAATTTGGGGGGGGGCAATCAAGGATGTAAAATAAATCTGTTTATCTTCCTGGTGGATGAGCTCAAACGAAATGTTAACAGGATGAGACATCTCTCAATGTAGTGCTGTTTGGATAATTCTTAGCTCTCCATGTCCACAGTCTCTATCTAAAAAGAGCTGCCTGTGTTCTACAGAGAATGGACTTCTTTCTTTTTTAATTTTTTTTTTGAGAGGTAGAGTTAGAGACAGAGAGAAAGGTCTTCCTTCCGTTGATTCACCCCCTAAATGGCTGCTATGGCTGGTGTGCTGTGCTAATCCGAAGCCAGGAGCCAGGTGTTTCCTCCTGGTCTCCCATGCAGGTGCAGGGCCCAAGCACTTGGGCCATCCTCCACTGCCTTCCTGGCCACTGCAGAGAGCTGGACTGGAAGAGGGGCAACCGGGACAGAATCTGGCGCCCCGACTGGGACTAGAACCCAGGGTGCCAGCGCCACAGATGGAGGATTAGCCTAGTGAGCCATGGCGCTAGCCACAGAGAATGGACTTCTTCTTTTTTTTTTTTTTTTTTTTTTTTTGACAGGCAGAGTGGATAGTGAGAGAGAGAGAGACAGAGAGAAAGATCTTCCTTTTGCCGTTGGTTCACCCTCCAATGGCCGCCTCAGCCAGCGCACTGCAGCCGGCGCACCGCACTGATCTGAAGCCAGGAGCCAGGTGCTTATCCTGGTCTCTCATGGGGTGCAGGGCCCAAGCACTTGGGCCATCCTCCACTGCACTCCTGGGCCATAACAGAGAGCTGTCCTGGAAGAGGGGCAACCGGGACAGAATCCAGCGCCCCGACTAGGACTAGAACCTGGTGTGCCGGCGCCACTAGGTGGAGGATTAGCCTATTGAGCTGCGGCACCGGCCGAGAATGGACTTCCATGAGTCAGACTAGTAAAAGACTAAAATACAAGCCTTAATACCAACTATTTGGTTAACAATGAGAAATACAATTCGTGCAGAGATCAGAAGTTTATATAAGGAAACTTTATAGAAAATCTGAGACAAGAATTTGATTACTAGTAAATTATTTAAAAAGTGAAGGAAGTGGTGTCAGAAGAGCTGCAAAGGTGATAGGAACAGAAAGGCAGCAAAAAAAAAAAAAAAAAATTGTGTGATCAGTCTAATCACTACCAAGGGCCCCTAGATTGACCCAATGCCCTCTACTGGGTTGAGCTCCAGTAGAGAGACCCCATGTAAAGCATTCTGTTTTTGCACATCCTCCAGCTGTTCATGAAGGGCTGCTTCCAGGAGATGTTTCTCCTTCTACCACATCAGCACGCTCCACAGGTGTGTGATCATAGCCAGCTCCTGTGGCTGCAGAAAGCCTTCAGGAAGAAAAACACAGGTGGCACCAGGTGGAAGTCACCAAGAAGGCAAGAAAGAAGGGATATTGGTGGGTCATGACCGCACCTGTGTGATATACTTGCCAAAGGCACATGGCTCTCATGCCAGTCAGTCTGGGTATTTTCTCTGGATTCTACCTGTTATTCTTTGAACACGGTCTAGATTTTGTGGGCATCTCATGCTTTCTTTATGCAAGATTAACAGTAGATTGGGCAAGAGCTATAGACAGTATAAGTATAATATACACTTATACTCATATATTTTTATCTATGGTGCAGGAGATCCTGACACATTTAGGGACTGTTTCCTAGAGAGTTGATGTTACCCAATATAGATGATATCATGGGAGTTAATTACAGAGGATGCATGTGTTTTCATGTTTAATATTTGCCGCTGCTCCTTGTATTCAATACAGAGGCCCATTTGGCTGGTAGGAGGTCAGCCAGGTATGCATCATATCTTTGTTGACTATAATTAGATTAATTCTTAGTCTGCCCTTTCTTAATGTTTAGCAGCAACCTTTAAGAAATCACGTATTTGCTTATCCACATATTTTAAATGTTATTAATATTTTTCATTGACTAAAAGATCTCTGAATACTTTTCAGAGTTTGTAAAAGAAATAGATCATAGACATTTTCCTTTAAAATATTTTATTAAAATTCACTTTGATATTTGAACACTGTCCTTGAGAAATATAAAATTAAGATGATATGAATATTTTCATATTATTAATATTTTCTTCACTTTCTCTCATTAACTTATTAACATCCAAATAACCACTCGGGGCCTAAACTCTGCCACAAAGTTGACCCCATGGCTCATGAGCCTGTCTTTATGCATTCCACTGAGTCCTGGTGCTTGGAGAGGAATAGCTCCTGGAATGAGAAAGGGCCCCACAGTGGCCAAGTCATGTTCTTCATATGTAACATAGAGCAAGAAATGCTGCATATAATTTACCCATCTGCATAGATGCCCTGTTTTGTGGTCTTCAACGAGAAAACCCCAGGATATAGATGGCTCTTATTTTACATGGTTGCTATGTTCAGTAAGGTGACCCTGTACACTGAATTAATGAACACTGCATCATCATTCCTCAGGAAAATACAAGTTTAGGTTCCTGCCTTTGGTCACAGTGTTTTCATCACCTCATCAGTGTATAACCTTGTTTTGTTTGTGTTTCTCTTTAAATTGATCTGATTTAATATTGTATTGATTCATTAACCTTGAGCTCATGGCTAGAAGCACCGTAACTCTTCCCTGAACATAGATTATCAGACACGTGTATTTCTCCACAAGGCACATCACTGCTTTTTTAGCACTTAAGACTTGGGAACCCAGGACAGCACTTCAGTGCTGTGCCTGAAAGCCTTTTAAGCATTAAAATCACTCTCCCAAAAAGCACAACTATTCAAACACATAGCCCTAACTAAATCATGAAACGGACACTTGTTACCAGCTTGAAAGCAGCAACGTGAAGACAGAACTCGGCCTTCTGTGACCTTAGCACAGAATGGGAATCTCAGCTCAATGTTTTTCACCATTGTGGAGATGTTCTTGAGGACTGGGAAAGCTCTGTGGGTACTGACATGTGGAGGGCAGTCTGGTGCAGCACTTGAGACTGGTGAAGTCAGATTGGTGCTCTCCTGGCACTGTCAACGGACTACTTCAGGGAATTTATATGACTCCCATTTCTCATCTGTACAATGATGATGAACCTGTTTTGCCAAGTTGGAAGATTGAATGAGCTCATGAATATAGAGTACGTAGGACAATACCTGGCACACAGATGTCGTATACAAAAATTAAGTATTGTCATTATTACATACATATATAGAAAATTAAAACACGATTTATTCTGATCTGTGACTTATCTTGAGTGGACAGCAGGACAGCATGGATAATTTCTCTTTTCTGTTCTTTTTGCATTAAGAAGTATTTTTCTTCATTCTTAACCCTGAACTGCCAAATGGAGCAGCAAATATTATCTGTATTGGGATTATTTTTAGTGGTTCCTGCTCAGGAATATGCTGTCCATGGGGAAGGTTCCTGTGGCTCTGCCCAAGTAAGACAGAGCACACTGGCTGTTGTGATTCCTTAAGCCACACAGCACATATCCTCAAAGTTTCCATATTTCTCAATCTATATAAAAGTATTTATCATTGAAAGAAACTCTCCTCTTGTTTAGTGTATGTCCTATCATGTAAATAGCACATCATGGTATGAAGTCAGCAAACGCTCATGGCACTCACACCCCGGGATTGTTATTTTTTTAATCTCTGTGATATCATTCTCTCTGACTTGCATACTTAGAATCCTCTTGATTGGGTCATAAGCCCATGAGCAGTTACTCTCTCTCCAGCTATTGCACATGACTGTTTCTACCTGAGGTAGCTGCTGTGATCACGGGCATTTTTCATTCTGCATGGCCGCTCTGAGACTTGTAGCTAAACACCTCTGCAAGTTTTCCTCCCTGGGCCTGGGGCACACCTTGGCACTTGTTTCTCCTCTTAGATTTCTCATGATAACATAGTTTCTTCTTTTTGTTCGCATTCAGAGCTTACATATTCATTTTGGTGTTTCTTTGGAAATGGCTTCCAAGGGAGTGTGACAGTGTTCAGAGAAGCATGTTCTGAGTTTTAGGAGGGAAAAGGAGAGGAGTGATTTCTTCCAGGAAGACTTGAGGACTGGAAAGAACTCCTGTATGGTTGGAGATTAGAAATTAAAGGAAAGACAAGTGTGACATGTTTTGTAATCCGTGTTAATGGTTTTGGGTGACTCAAAGTACCATAGAAAATCAGAGAAGGGAGTTGAACAATGCAATAACAGATCATCCTATTTTAAAACATGGCTTTGGTCATCAGATGACTTTTTGATGCTGGGAGAAGTATCTGTGTTCATGGGGTGGGTTGTCAGTGTGGATGACAGGAGATGAATCCTGGTGAGAGATGAGGTTCTAGATGGAAGACATC